>NC_081290.1:15903484-16206515 GCF_030435805.1 Mustela lutreola
TAAACCTCACTTTGTTCTCTATAGATGAGTCTTTTATAGTTTGCCTCCTTCTCTTTTTTCCCCTTCCCTTAAGTTCATCTGTTTTATTTCTTAAAGTCTATATATGAGTGAGATCATATGATACTTGTTTTTTGCTGACTGACCTATTTTGCATAGCATAATTAGTTGTTAAAATTCCAATGACCAGGTTGTTTTATGTGTTACAAACTCTTAGATTGTTATTTTACAAAATAACACTAATTCACAGCTGATAAACATAATATTACATAATAGAAGTCTTGACAAAGTGTATTAAACCTAAAATGGTAGCTAAATTATAATTATAACTTTTTAAATTTCTCTCACTTACCTTTTCTAGATAGCAAAAAATAGATATATATGACAATGAAATTAGAACAAAATGATCATAAACATAGAAAAAATTATTTTAGCATTTTATTGTAGACTGAAAAAAACTACATGTTTATATTTAATTCAAAAAGACCTAGGAAATAAAATGATTTATCCCTAAGAAAAATTATTATAAAGGAATAATAGAGATAAGGGCATGTGAAGATTGTTATACATGAAACAGCGATTTTATTTCTTGCTTGAACTGAGTTCTGAGTTACATATTTGACAAAGTTTAATAACATTAATATCTGAAAGGGATCAATTAATGCTAATTAAATGAAGCTGCTTTCCTAAATTTTAAGCTATTATGTCTTAAATTGAATTTGGTAACACTTGTAATATCCATATACATAAAAAGATATTCTCTTCTTGAAAGCGTAATTTGTTTCTTTATTTTTTTTTAAGATTTTATTTATCTGTTTGACAGAGAGAGAGATCACAAGTAGGCAGAGAGGCAGACAGAGAAGGAGGGGGAAGCAGGCTCTCTGGTAAGCAGAGAGCCCAATGTGGGACTGGATCCCAGGACCCTGAGATCATGACCTGAGCTAAAGGCAGAGGTTTAACCCATTGAACCACCCAGGTACCACTGAAAGTGTTTAAATGGCATGAAAATTACCAACAAACAAAAAAAGAAATATTAGGTCACTAGTAAATAGGAGAATTAAAAATGTTGAATTAACAATATTTTAAAGTACATTATTTATAGAGGAGTCACTAAACTATTCCATTTATGTTAAGCTAAACCTAATAAGCACATGGTAATAATGGATAAATGTTGTTAGAAGTATTTGATGAAGGAAAGGGAATAAGGTGCTTATTTCAAAAAAAAAATAATGTATTTGAAATAGTCAATATTTAAAAAAAACATTCAAAATATTTATTTTATGAATCTGAATAAAACAAATATAAAGCAGTGTTAGGACCTATGTAAATTATTTTAAACTAATGATGTAACGATGTTTTAACTTAAATGAGCAACTACTCTTTAAATCAAGTGGAAGACCAGGACACAGGTGTATGAGAGAGCTTACTATGTTTTTGTGTTTTGAGAACAAGGAAGATGAAAAAATATTCTTAATAGCAAATCATTATTTTTTAGCATACTCTTATATATCTAAAATATTATGACTCTAAGATGGATAAATAGTTGGATGAGAACTAAATTGATAAATAGATGTCAACTATTTCATCCAACTATTAGTTGGATGAAATAGAACATGAGTACCTTTAATATTTCCTATTGATATTTCAGGAATAATTATTCAAGACAATAATTTGGATGGAAGAGTTGAGCTGCTTAAAAAATACATTTTTCTTTATTTCCAATGAGAGTAGCAATGTATTAAAATTATGTTTATTGTACTTTTTTTTGGCATCAAATTATATTTTTGTGGGCTGGCTCCTCAAATTAGCTGGTATGACATTGTTGGATGTATAAACCTAAAGTTCAATTTTAATCTCATGTTATTCTCCTCTACCAGGTAATATAATCAAATTTTATCTTCACTTTGCATTTTGTGTAATCACAGAACTTTAGAAATTTATCAAGTTTCACACACTAGTATACACACCAACAACCTTACATTTTAGATTGTCAGTTAGCTGTTATGTCATTTACACAACAAAAGAAAATTAATATCAATATGCTATGATCTACTCTTAGGTTTAAAATGTCCCAAAAATAGCCAAGATGTAGTCCAGATGTCTTTTTTATTTATTTTATTGAAAACATGGAATATGTTTATTATATTAAAGGTAAAATAAAAGAGTACTATATACTATCTTCTAACCATGGCCACAATCTAATACCATCTGTGGTAAATGGAAAATTTTTAAAAAGGTAGGATTTTCTCTTTCTTTTCTTTTTCTTTTTTCTTTTCTTTTCTTCTCTCTCTCTCTCTCTCTCTCTCTCTTTTTAAGTAGGCTCCATGCCCAATGTAGGGCTTGAACTCACACGAGTTAAGTGTTGTACACACCGAGCCAGCCAGGCGCACTTAGTCTAGCTACCTTAATGTAAGTAAGTATGGCTGGGAAAATAAGTAAAATGATGATACATTCCTTAGTTGTTTTGATAACAAAATAATTGATGTTAAATGGAATCTTAAAAACAACCTCATTATAGCTTTTGAGGATTATCTAAGTTCTCACATATAAAACCATTAAGGGGCAACATTTTTCCCCAGATGCTACCAAGATGATCTTAATCAGTCTGTTGTTCTCTTTATTAGCATGCTGTGTGTCAAATAAACATAAATATTTGAGTTGCCAAAGTCCACTTCAGATGTAATTTTGTTATCCTCTAAATTTTATTAATGTCTTCAACAGTGAGTCAATTTATTTTTTATTTAATTAGAGGTGCAAATAAACCACTTCTATAGTTCTAGTAAACTGATCTGCCAAGCCTACTGTTTGGAAAAGCATTTTTGAAATTCTTGATTTCATTTCCTTCTCTTCACATTGAAGACCTAGGATAATTGCTTCCAGACTAATGTTAATCCAACTCATTGGTTATAGAAATCAAATCACGATTTTAAACTGCTTTGAAAATTATGCATCCACACGAACTGTAATGCTAATGGGGTTTTCTGAGAATTATCGAATACAGTAAGTGGTGTGATACAATCTTGTGAAGTTTAATTCAGTTGCTCAGTGAAATAGTATAGATCGAGTTATCCATCCTTGACCCGCTGTTTTAATTGCAGTTGCTTTTTGAGAGTTGACTCAATTTTAAAACATATAATGCGGTATAGTTATCATTCCTTTTATTGCTGATAAGAATACTGGTGATGATATGCACAGCTATGCCATTAGAACTAGAAACCAATAAAACAATGTGGGGAAAGATAAAACACAATTTCTATGTCCTGTTTTTCTAACCACTGTTAAAGGAAAAATATTTGTTTGGCCATAAAGCAGGGTTAGGTGACTGACTTGTTACTTCAGAACTACCCTGAATCGCAAGGACAATCTGGTCACATACTCTCCTATCCCACGTGGATCAGGACTTGACTCATGGATCTCTCAAGTTACCTGGATATGTTCCACAGCAGTCACCAACAGAGGAATGTTTTCTTCCAAATTCTCACTCAGTGTTGTCATTGCTGCCTTTTAACCCTGATCTCCATCATTTGCCATGCAATATCACAGTAATTGCCTTCGGGAAAGCCTACATGACCTTGGTCCTCTCTGTCTTCTCAAACCCTGTATAGTATTTTACCCAACTTCCTAGTGCACTGACTTTTATATTTGAATCTTGCTTATTATCATTTACACTGGAGTTTTTATTTTGAGAAATGAGTAAGCCATGCCTATTGGTTTTACAGCAACAAAGAGGCAAAGTTAAATGGAAAATATGTGTCTATTATCTTTGTTAATGTATTCTCAGAGTCTCAGAGAGGAAATAAAAAGATTTTTTTGTTTGTTTAAGTACATAGTGTGTGTTAAGAAATATGCCAGATGTCTGGTGACTATATCCTTTCTTCAAGCTGACAGTGACCAAGGAAGATATTTGCATGTGTGGGTAACTTATTTTTTGGTACTTCTAAAGGATAAAGTGAAATCCAGAGTTCACCTGGAGATAAGATTGTTGGAGAGGATTTATTTATTTATGCTACCTTGTTTAAGTGGTTGTCCCTAGTGCAATTTGTGGTGACACTCTAGAGAAAGAGTAGTGGGTCTCCTTGTTTTCTCATGGATGGATTATAGAAATGTATAATGTATATAAGGCACAATCAGGCTCATATATTAAATTGAAGTAGATAGTATAGGAATATAGTATCATACTATAGGAATAACAGTAATAACAGTAAAAGCTCAGATGTCCTTTTACTACACAACAGGTGCTATTCTAAACTGCTGTTTATGTATTAGCTGATTTAATTTTTATAGTAATCTTCTCAAATAATTAACTATCAACATTTTTGAGATGAGAAAACTGAGTCACAGAAAGGCTAAGTCATTTGCCCAAGGTCATACAGCAAGAAGCTGGTAGAACCATGGTTTTAGCATAAGCCAGCCGACAACATATCCTCTATTCTCAACTCCCTTGCTGTATGACCACAGGAATGGGTGTGAGGAGTAAAAGGATAAGCCCCATCTAGCCTTTCACCGGGAAAGTACGGAATTATAGTACTTTATATACATGATGTGCTTTATGGAGGCGCCAGATAATTGCCTGAGGATAACCTTCTATGGGATCAGAGATGAACCAGAGGAAAAAATTAGTCATCCAGTTTTTAAATTCAAATGAAGAAAATTCAGACTAATGAGTGTTTCCAGAAGAAAAATTAATTAATTAATACAGAGGATGTTCAAATCATGCACAAAGAATAAACACGGTATTACATGCTGCATATCATACAGTGTCTATGGGATTTGCCATGGGCAATCTGGGAACTAAAAAAGGAGTGATTACTTAGCCTTGCAACAGGTATAAATGAGCCTTGCATCGTTTGAAATATTTTCACTCTTCAAGCAATAATTATTTATTATATTTCTTCATTTAAACCATTGAAGATATATTCAAAATAAGTATAATTTAAAAACCAGAGAGATAACTTACATATAAGCCAATAAATACCTGGGACAGTGACATCTTTTCTGTTGTTGTTGCATCTAAGGTCAAGATGGCATATGTGAATAATGAGACTATACAATGTTCTGACTTTTTTCTATGTTGTTTTCTGTTCATTCACTGAAACTTTTTATTCATTTTATAAATACTAGTCATTGAATATTTTAAGTGTAAAGTATTTTTGGGGAAAGAGTTTCTAAATTGCATCCTGCTATAGAATAAAATTCATGTGTTGAAGTTCTAATCCTCAATATGATGGTTTTTGGAGGTGGGGCCTTTGGAAAGCAATCAGGTCATGAAGGTAAAGCCCTCATGAATGGGACTGGTGCCCTTATTAGAAAAAACAAAAGAGAGATGATCTCTTCTTCTTGTCCATGCGAGGATGTAGAAAGAAGGCAACAAGCTGCAGTACAGGAAAGAGCTTTTACCAGACGCTCACTGTGCTGACAGCTTGATTATGGACAAGCCCGGGCCTAAAACTGTGGAAAATAAATATCTGTTGTTTTTTTTTGGTTGTTGTTGTTGTTTTGTTTTGTTTTGTTTTTAAAGATTTTATTTATTTGACACAGAGAGATCACAAGTAGGCAGAGAGGCAAGCAGAGAGAGAGAGAGGAAGAAGCAGGCTCCTTGCCTAGCGGAGAGGCCAATGCAGGACTCGATCCCAGGACCCTGAGATCATGACCTGAGCTGAAGGCAGAGGCTTAACCCACTGAGACACCCAGGCAACCCAATATTTATTGTTTTAAGTAGAGATTTCTTTACTAATTTATTTTGATATGATAATTTCTGAGATACTTAAAAGTGTTAGTAGTTGAAGTTGTACTTCAGCTCAGGGTTCATTAACTCAAGAAGAGATAAAGGCAAATGCACTTCCTATAGTTGGTTTTTTCATCAAAAAAACAGTTCAGTCTGATTCTTAATTTTTGGAAGTAATACTTAATGCAGTACATTATTTCTACTAAAAGTTCATTGATTTTTTATGATGAAATCACAGCAATTAGATATTGAATGAGGATCTGCAGTTTGGATAAGATGAAGGCAAATTAAGAAAAAGACACAAAGAGAAGGAAAGCTGATTCTAAAAAGAGCAAAACAAGTTTAAAGCATTGTAGAAAATTACAAAATGGAACAAAGAAACAAAAGTAAATGTGAACAAGGAAAAAAAAAAGAAAATTGAATAGAAGCAAAGACAAAAGAGACAAGGAAATTAGCTTGCGAAATTTTTTTTCTTCCCTTTCAACTCTCAAGATTCAGGTTTTTAAAAAGCAAGCTCTAATTACCTATCTTTAAAAGTTTCAGAGCCTTCGCTCTTCATTTTACTTTGGATTAAACACACACAACACACACAGTAGAGCAGAGTGCTATGTAGCATAGAGGAGTCCTTGGGATTTATTTATAGGCAGAAAGACTTAAGATACATCATTCAAGCAGTAAAATTAATTTTTGGAAAAAATATTGAAAATCTAATTTTATTTACTTTTGACCTTGAATACTTCATTAATATGAGATTTAAATATCAAAGATTTCAAATTCCTTCTCCTACTAGAGAATTTTTCTTGAGTGTGGATTAATTTTATGGCAAATGAATTACAATTATTTGTTCTCAACAATCTTTAAATATATGCATTTTTTACACCTCACCCAAGAATTGCTTCTGCTGTACGCACAAATAAGTGGTATGCACAAATAAAATTCTAAAACCTGTAAAACACTTGGTTATTATTTAGCTTAATATGCATTCATTTTAAAGCAGGATATCTGACATTTTCAGAGGAGTAGAAAAAAACAATATTTGCAACTCAACAGACCAAGAGCAAGTCCTTTTGTGATCAGCTAGAGTGAAAAACCTCATAATTTATGATTCATAGGACATTTAGTAAAATTCCCAGAAGTATTTTGCTTCTGTACTGGGGAAATTCTAGTCCCAGATTAAACACTTCTTTGTACTCTAATAGCACAATTTTAAGAAAATATCCACAAGAATTTTAAATGAGTCTGAAAATGAAGTTTGCTAATATTTTTTTAGAATATAAAAATGTCCAGGGTCCACCAGAGTGTAACTGAAAATAGTTGGTATCCTATTAAAAATTACCCATTATATAAAAAGGAGAAAAATTTGACTATTAACTAACTGAAGCCAAGCCAGAAATAAAAGGAGTAATAGAAAGAGTGGCTAGAAGCAGTAAAAGAATTATAACAACTGTATTTCATATGCTTAAGAAACTAAATACATATTAAGTAGAAACATGGAAGATGTACAAAGAGGATCAAAATAGAACTATTGCAAATTAAAACAGCAACATCTGAGAAAACATGGGATGAAATTAACAGCAGATTAGGAATTGCTGAAGAATAGATTAGTAAATTTGTGAATGTGAGTCTGAAACACACTCTAGCAGGAGAAACTTTACAAAAATAACACAAACAAACAAAAAGATGGGGACATAATGAGCAGAGCATTAGTGAGCTCTAGGGAAGTTTCAGTATATGATATATCAATTATATATCAATAATGCTATTTAAGAAAAGACATATTACTTTTTGACCAGTCTACAGTTAAAAAAAAAAAAAATCAAGTGTCCTAATGTATTTGTAGTTGGAGAATCAAAAAGAGAAGGGAGAGAAAAGGTGATAGAATTAGTTGAGAAAATACAGAATATTTTCAAAATTTATGTAATTATAAAACAGCAGATCCAAGAAAAGAAATAAATATTAACAACAGCTCCAGGGCTAAGAGAGGAAAAATGAGAGCATATTATCAGTCGGTTCCTACACTACATGTAAAGGGTTGGGATAGCCCCTGGGTGTAGACTGTGATGCATTAAGGATGTATACAATCAACTTTAAAGAACCCACTATTAACAAAAATAATTATATCTAGAAAGCCAACAAAGTAGATTTAAAAAGAGCCATACAACGCTCAATCCAAAAAAGGTAGAAACAAGAAGAAAAAGGAAACAAGGGACAGTTGAGACAAATAAAAATTGTAGAACAAGGTGGTGTATTCATATCCAAATATATCAATAATAACACCAAATGCAAAGACTACCTAGCTAAAAAGCAGAGAGTATTCAGTGCATAAAATTTGCAAGAACTAATTATATGTAAGAAACCAATGTTAAACGTAAAATACAAACAGGTTAAAGTTAAGAGGATGAAAAAGATATCCTGTGGCTAAACAATTGAAACTGAAAGTTAGTTGACTATATTAATAAAGAAAAATCATTTTTAGAGCAAAGAATGCTATGAGAAATAGAGTTATTTCATAAAGTAAAGGAACCAACTTATCAGGAAGCGACAGCAAAATATTATGCACCTAATGACAAAGCTTCAAAATCTAGGAAGCAGAAAGTTATAAAACTACAAGAAGATATAATCAAATTCACAAATATATTTGGTGTATTCAATACCCATCTGTAAATAATAAGTAGCAGAAAATAAGTATGGCTACAAAAATATTTGAGCAATACCATCAATCCACTTGGCCTAATTAACATTTATAGGACATTCCACCAAGTAACAGAAGAGTAACATTATTTTTATGAGTTTGTGAAAGATTTACCAAGATAGAACACTTTCTGAGTCATAAAACAACTGTTTAATCTATACAAATTCATCAACTTAGACAAAGTCTATCCTCTGATAAAACTGAATTGAATTAAAAATTAATAGAATGATACTTGGAAAACCTCCAAATATTTGGGAACTAGATAACACAATACACGATATTTTATAGTTCAAGTTGTAATTAAAAGGGAAATTAGAAAATGAAAACATGATATCCATATTAGTGATATTCAGTTAAAACAGTAGAAATATTATTATAGCACTAAATCCTCATTTCAGGAAAGAAAGCCCCAAATCAATGACCTCAGAGTCCATCTAATAAACTGGAAAAGGTAGAACAAGTGAAACCCAAAGTAAGCAGAAGGAAGAAAATAATAACGATCAGAATGGAAACCAGCAAAATCAACAGAAAAAAAGAATGGAAAAAACAAAGAAACCAAACAAGTTTCTTTATGAAGTTCCATAATATGGATAAACCTCTTGATCAGGAAAAATTAGAGCAGCGAGTTATAAAGTCAGGAATGAGATAGGAGTCATCACAACAGATATTAAAATTATAGTAAGGGAATAGTATTAAAAAAATCACGCCCCAGGAGCACCTGGGTGGCTCAGTTGGTTGGACAACTGCCTTCAGCTCGGGTCATGATCCTCTCTCTCTCTCAAATAAATAAAATAAAATCTTAAAAAAAAATTCACACCCCAAAATTCAATAGCACATTAAGTAGGCAAATTTCAAGAAAGACACACACTACTAATGCCCACTTAAGGAGAAAGAGATAATATAGTACTTTCTATTTAAAATAAAATGAGTTAATCAGGTGGCTTTACTGTCAAATTTTTCCAAATACTTAAAGAAAAAATAAGACCAATTAACTCAACAAAAGACAAAATCAAAGACTTTGCAATATAATTCTTAAAAAAAAAATGAATGCAGCAGTTTCAAAAAGAATACTGCATAACAGTAAGTGGAATGTATCTGAGGAATACTAGGTCAGTTGAAACTTTATAAATCAGTGTGATATACCATATTGATAGAATAAACACACACACACACACACACACACACACACACACAACCAATCATTTCAATAGATAGAACATGTTCATCATCGGGTAACTTGATACTCAAATTCTGTTATATCCCACACTGAAATATAACCCAGAACCAAAATAGAATGAACTATTTACACATGCAATACCATGGGTAGGCGAAAATGAAAATAATTATGCTAAAGTCAGGCAAAGTGGGACGCCTGGGTGCCTCAGTTGGTTAAGCAGCTGCCTTCGGCTCAGGTCATGATCCCAGCGTCCTGGGATCGAGTCCCACATTGGGCTCCTTGCTCCGCAGGGAGCCTGCTTCTGCCTCTGACTCTGCCTGCCTCTCTGTCTGCCTGTGCTCGCTCTCGCTCGCTGTCTCTCTGATAAATAAATAAATAAAATCTTTAAAAAATAATAAAAAAATAAAGTCAGGCAAAGTATGCATACACACTGTAAGTCCATTCACATGACATTCTAGAAAATGCAAAGGGATCTTTTTAAATTATTTTTAAAGATTTTTTTTTATTTATTCACTTGAGAGAGAGAGAGAGACCGAGACAGACAAAAACAGAGACAGAGAAAGCACAAGCAGGGGAGAGGCAGAGGGAGAGGGAAAAGCAGACTCCCTGTTGAGTTGGGAGCCTGATTTGGGGCTCAGTCCAGGACTCTAGAATCATGGCCTCAGCCTAAAGCAGAGGGTTAACTCTCTGAGACATTCAGGCGCCCCTTGAAGAGATCTTTAGTGACAGAAAGGAGATGCGCATTTCCTGGGGATGTAGTGTGTGGTAGTGAAGGAGGTAGAGGAAGGAGAGAAAATAGCTATTACCAAGAGGCATAAGGAGACTTTTGGGGCAATGATAGTTTCGGCATCCTAATTGTGGTCATAATTTGTGAGTATATCCATATTCCAAAACTTCCAAGCTATACATTTTAAATATTTTCAGTATACGATATATAAATTATATATCAACAATGCTATTTTTAAAAAGATTTTATTTATTTATTTATTTATTTATTTCTCAGAGAGAGAGAGAAAGAGGGAGAACACAAGCAGGCAGAGCGGCAGGCAGAGGCAGAGAGAGAAGCAGGCTCCCCACTGAGCAAGGAGCCCAATGCGAGAGTCGATCCCAGGACTCTGGGATCATGACCTGAGCCGAAGGCAGTGGCATCACCAACTGAGCCACCCAGGCGTCCCTCAATAATGCTATTTAAGAAAAGGCATATTACTTATTACTTTCAGACCAGTCTACAGTTAAAAAAAAAAAAAAAATTGGTAAGGCTCAGACAGAATGGCTATTAACTTTAGGTTCTGATATTTGAAAGATATTTTCCAGATAATTCTGAAGTAATTATTTTTTGACTAACAGCAACAATTTTCAAGTCCTAGTATTGAAAAATTGATAAAAATATAAATGGATTAGACATAAAAACTACTTTAATTCTATTTATTCACTCCATCAATGATTACCATTTAGCAATTATATGTTACTTGCTCTTGTGATTACAGCAGTGAAGAAAAGAAAATAAAAAAGGTCTGTTTTTATAAAAATTGTATTCCAGTAAATGAGATAGAGAATAGGAAGAAAATAAATGATGTGATGATAAATGATAGTTAGATGATAGAGAGATAGCAATAGATGTGTGTGTGTGTGTGTGTGTGTGTGTGTGTGTGTGTGTGAGATAGAGTGAGTACAAGCATGGCCAGGGAAGTAGGAAATGATGTTTTAGGAAGAGCCGTCAAGCTAAAACGTCAAGAATTTGAACTATTAGAAAGTCACAGAGCAGTTCACCAGGAAATCCTCTCCTCCCTTTCAGAACATTTCTGTTATAGTATGGATCTTTATCTAAAATCTTGGGACTAGATGTGTTCTTGAATTCAGAATTTTTTTAAAACATTTTTTTCTTTTGGAAATAACACGTTCAATGTTGCTATAAACAGTACTCTACTCAAACATCCATAGTTATACAGTAAAATGAAAGAAACATTTCATGCTAGCCAGGTAAGTAAAATCTTTAGATAGCTTTCTGTCAATTCAGGTCAGATTTTAATACTATGTAATTTTGGGTCAGGACAGGCTTTTCACCAAAAATCATAGAAAAATTTGTATCTGTATGATCTTACTGAATATAGCTTGGCAACACTAGCCTTCCTATCTTTCTCAATTAGTTGCTGATGAAGGTATAATACAGCATAGCCACGCTGCAACTGGAAAGAAAAGGTTGCATGGAAGGGATAGAGTAGAATAAAATGTACAGAAAATTAATTCTACCCAAGCACGTAAAATAAGTATGATAGGTAACAGTTAAGGGTCTGAAACAAGAAACCGTAGGTCCTAAACTTGTCTTCAACACTAATCAGTCATAACACCTCGAAGAATTGACCCAAACTATCTAAAATTCTGTTGAATTACTTGAAATATGGGTGCACTGATAACATGAAGAAAGGGTATCAAAACTGGGAAACAAGACTAAAAGGTGAGTAGTTATTTAGTAGCATAGACCCATCTAAGGATTACTTAATAATTTTGGAAATGTACTTTGTTCATTCCTTGCTCACTGTTTATTAAATGTCTGAGAATTAGTGAAATTACATGTTACTTGTAGACTTTTGTCTACTAGATATGTAAATTTTTTCTATCCAGTAAAAAAAAAAAAACCTCAAAGTGTATGGGTTATTATCTTACAGGATATTAATCACATTAATCAGTTTTGTATCTAGCCTATCAATCTTAAGCAGACATTATTTTATTAAAATATTTATAAATGCCTAGATCTTCAAACATATCTTGAACTAGTCTTACCATATTATTCCAGTATAAATTCCAGGATGATTCTAGTATGAATGAGTTTATTGAAATTTTTTATACATATGAAATTTATATTTGCATAAAGGTCATATTTTTAACATTTTGGAAATCACAATATTAGCAATATTAACATTGTAAGGCTTGTTTGAGAATTAAATGAGATAATCTAGGCAAATGGTAGATACTCTGTAACTTTATATATGTTAGTTTATTTTATTATCTTCATTGTTTTATTTTCTTTAGAAATGCTCTAGTGAGTGTATTTGGTGTAGAAGAATGTATTTGCTGCCCAGATGCATCTGTGAAGTATGTTATTAAAGGATATAATCATTCATAAAACCTCTCAGATCTCAGCACAAATGTTCCAAGTGCTCTATCTACCCTTCGGGGCAGATGGGAGGGGTAGGTCAAAAAGTGTTGAGAAGGAAGGAACGTTTTTCAGAGAAGAAAGGAACTATGTTTAATTTTGTTCATTAAAAAATGCATAGCTTTTTTTAAAAGCTATGGCTCAGTTGGTTAAGCGGCTGCCTTCGGCTCAGGTCATGATCCCAGTGTCCTGGGATCTAGTCCCACATCGGGCTCTTTGGTCGGCGGGGAGCCTGCTTCTCCCTCTGCCTCTGCCTCCCATTCTGTCTGCCTGTGCTCGCTCTCTCTCCCTCTCTCTCTCTCTGACAAATAAATACAATCTTAAAAAAAAAATGCATAGCTTCCCCCATGAAGAATGCTGTCAGATTTCATTAATATCTAGGAAACATTTTATAACCCCTTTTGTATCCAGACAACTCTTAGAACAAGAATCAGGAAAAAAATACTGATGTTTTACTATAGGCCCTTTTTATCACAGAACATTTTATTTTTATTTCTCCATATAGCAACTCTCTATGAAATTAATACCTCCATTTTAGATATTGAGATACTGAGGGTCGAGGAGTTTCAATTATTTTCTCAATGTCATAAAACCCATTTGTTAACGAACCTGAATTTTAATTATTTGCCAGTCTCCAAAGCTTTTATACTTTCATTGGTATTTAACAACCTTTAAGAATGCAGAAAAATACTCAAAAGACTTCATTTCTGTGACTGTAATTGCTCTGTTTGAAAATTAGGGAATCATACCTTACTTGTACTAGTATGAAAATTTTTTTGCATCAATACAGGAGGTTTTTTTTTTTTTTCTCCTTTGATATAGTATCTTTTTTCCCCTTCCATCAAATCAGCATTTCACACCTCATGTAGTGAAGTGCTAACTACAATATGCATGATCTAATTCTTTGCATACAGAACATATTCCTTTTCTTTTTACTGATTTTGAATATATTTAACTTAAAAATCCAGAAAATTCTTGTAGATTATTATGTGGGTAGATTCATGGCTTTGCTGGTTATCCTATTAAGCATTAGGATTCCAGATTACACACACACACACACACACATACACACATATGTATATAAAATCCATAAATATTCCCACAGAAACTAATATTTGTTCCCAACTTGCTACTCTGGAAATTCTGATTCTTACATACTTTGAACTGTTTGGATTTCTGATTGCTATGTACTTAGAATGTTCTCATTAATTGACTGCATAAAACATCATAAGCATTCAGGCATGCAAAATAACTAACAATTAAGTTAAAAACAATTATTCCAAGCTTTTACTGAATTTGTATTCAGGTAAAATACAAATTCTTAAGACCGAAGGCTGATGTACTATTTACACTGCTATCTCACGTTGGTCACTGTTGGTCATCTTGTGGATGTCTTTTTCGGGGCATCAGAGCAGCTCATGGATTGAAAAGTAGCTAGTCGAGAAAGAGGATGGCCCTGATTCTGATCTTACCTGTCATTGTTTGTTAAGTTTTATTATTTTACAAGTCAGAATTTCTCTTTCCAGAAAACAGAGGTAACAATCCACTAGGTAGTTGTGAACATTAAGCAAATTCTGCATATACAGCCCTTTAGAACTCAAAACTGGACTAAAATTAATGATTAATAGCCATTTTATACACATTCAGTAATCATCTTTTTCTGGTTCTTGTCAGTACTCATGGATAATATGAGTTGGGGCTTCCGGTTGTCACATTAAAGCATATTTTCATTCCTGTCAAGGTTGTGTTCACAGAACGCTTCTATGAATTGTGTGATTCAAATCCCAAATGAGAAATCACTTGATTTATAGAATGGTTCTACTTCATACAGCAACATTTCTATCTTTTCTTTTCTAGATAACAACACATGAAAGATACCTCCAGAGTACTCACCCTATTCTTTTGTTTTCTAAGCCACTCTGTGACTGAAGACCTGAGTTAGTGGCTTTGTTATCCTGAGATAATCCTGCAGTTGCATTTGAATCCCTGCACATTGTTGTAGTTAGTAATTGGCACTATGTAAATGCAGATAATGCTTAGCTGCTCTTAAAGATAGCCTTGTGTTTAAGCATGCCACAGCTCTGTAAATTAGCAATTCTCAAGTGGGGGTCATAATCATAAACTCATAGTTTGCTCATGCAATTTAAGAGAGCTTATTTTAAATTATCACTGCTTTGTTTTTGTCGTAGACTGCCAAATGAGTCTATGTTTTGGTTTTAGTCCTATTATTTAATTTTTAATTTCAAATAATGCTAGCATGGGAAATAAAGTTTCCATGGGTTTATGATAAGCCATAGAGCATAATACCTAAAAGTCTGAGTTCACAGTTGGACTGTTTGCTTCAAATCTCATATTTTCTTCACATTGGCTCTATGACCTTGGGCAAACTACTAAACTTCTAGAGATTCTCAACCTATAAAATGGGAATTAGAAATGTAGTTACTTCATAAGTTAGGTTTTGTGAATAAATGCATTGAAATTATATAGAACAATGCTTGAAAGAATAAATGTTTAATAAATATATTTTATTTTCATCAAAAGATTTCACAGATTTTTTTTTTAATGAGATATACTGTAAAAGCCTAATAACACGGACTGCTAGACTACAGAAAATCTAGATTCTAGTGTTGACCTTGATTTTGTAGAAGATATTCAGGTTTCTTAAACCTTTCTATACACATTGGCTTTACTTTTTTTTTTTTTTTTTCATTTTTAGGATGTATTCTAAATAATTACTTCTAGTCTATCTAGTCCAGTTTTACTTGTAAGGGCCTATTTAGCCAGAGCGATTCCATCCGGTTAAACAATGACCTTGTTGTTTATACAGTAAAACTTGAACTGTCCCTGTCCCCCGCTTCCCCAAGGGGACTTCAAACGAGTCCCAGAAACTAATCCCAGGTAACAAAGCCCAAAAACAAGGGTGGGTCAAGCCAGGTGGATGTATTCAATGGGGGGGGGGGGTGCATACCGTCTCCCTAGCTACCAAGGAGCTTGGACCCTGCCCTTTGGGTGCCTTTTGGGTGCCAATTCTGACCAAGGTGATAGGCTGGTTCAAATATCTACTATAGGGTAAACTGTAATCAATTGGTCACTTATGTGTGACTTAGCAGGACTGTGCATCTTTCTCTGTGTTACAATCTCATTGACCACCTATGCATGGCCAGGCCCAACCACATGGCCTTTGTCCTTAAAAGCTAGTCTGTGAAGCAGAGAGAGGTCGCCTCTTTGCAAGAGACGGCCCTGGCCGGTCAGTTTGATTCTCAATGCTTGGCACGAATAAAGCTTTGCTTGACCTTCGATTTGTATCAGTCTCGCTCCTTTGACCATGGACCCAACGTTACTAATTATCTTCTATTATTTTATTATTTTAATTTGAAGATAGTTGGTACAAAACGTTACATAAAGTTCAAGTACGCAACAGAACAGAACAGAACCCAGAAATAAATCCACAATTATATGGTCAATTAAACTATGACAAAGAAGATAAGGATATACAATGGAGAAAAATAAGTCTCTTCAATAAATGGCGCTGGGAAAATTGGACAGCTACACACACAAAATAAAACTGGACCACTTTCTAATGCCGTACACAAGAATAACTCAAAATGGATTAAAGACTTAAATGTGAGATCTGAAACCATAAAATCCTAGAAATGAACACAGGAAGTCATTTCTTTGACCCTGGCTACAGTATCATTTTTCTAGGTATGTCTCCTAAGGCAAGGGAAACAAAAGTAAAAATAAATTATTAGGACTACATCAAAATTAGAAGCTTTTGCACAGTGAAAGAAGAAACCATCGACAAAGAAAGGCAACCCGCAGAATGGGAGAAGCTATTTGCAAATGATATATCCAATAGGGAGTTAATATTCAAAACATATAAGAAACTTACGTAACTCAACACCAAAATACCCCAAAACAATCTAATTTAAAAAATAAGCAGAAAATTTGAATGGACTTTTTTTTTTTTTTCCAAAGAAGACATACAAATGGTCAACAAACACATGAAAACATGCTCAATATCACTAACCATCAGGGAAATGAAAATCAAAACTATAATGAGATATCACCTTAGAACAGCTAAAATTAAAAAGAAAAATACAAGAAATAACAAGTGTTGACAAAGATGCATAGTAAAGAAAATTCTCATGAACTGTTGGGGGAAATGTAAATTGGTATAGTGGCTGTGGAAAACAGTATGGAGGTTCCTCCCCAAATTAAAACAAATACCCTAGGGGCACCCAGGTGGCTCAGTGGGTTAAAGCCTCTGCCTTTGGCTCAGGTCATGATCTCAGGGTCCCGGGATTGAGCCCTGCATGGGGCTCTCTGCTCAAGCAGGGAGCTGCTTCCCTTCCTCTCTCTCTGTGGGTCTCTCTGCCTACTTGTGATCTCTATCAGATAAATAAATAAAATATTTTTTTAAAAATTACATTAAAAAAACAAATACAAATACCTTATGATCCAATAATTCCACTAATAGATATTACCAAAGAAAATGAAAACACTAATTCAAAAAGATATACACACTGCATGTTCATTGCCAGTATTAGCTACAATAATCAAAATATGAAAACAACCTACGTGCCTATCAAAGAAAGATGGATAAGGAAGATGTGGTGTAAATACAGAATGGAATAATGCATAGCCATAAAAAGATGAAACTGTGCATCTGAGAAAATTAGCAAGTATTATGCTGAGAGAAATAACTCAGACTGAGAAGGACAAATACCATGATTTCACTTATAAGTGGAATTTAATAATATTTATACTCATTGACTTTAAATGCATGTTAATATATACCCTGCTTAACCCATGAGTTGGTTAAGATAGAGTAATACAATGAACATGAAATCTGTTAACATTTTGAAAGTGTTATTATCTTTTCTAATATTAAACAAGTGAAATAAGGGAACTATCTTTGATAGTGTATTTTAAAAACATATTTTTATGTATTTTTAATATAAAAAGTAAAGTCAAACTCAGGGAAATTTGAATAATAACTATCCAATTTTAGTTGTGTATATAGTATATTCGGACATTATACTATACACTTCACAATGTATCTTTCTCATTTCATTTATAACATCAGGATATAGTGTTAACATATGATGTTAACATATCGACAGTATAGAATTTTTCGCATTTTAATTTATAACATCATCTGTAGAGTATTTACATTTTACCAATGAGGAAACTGAGGCCTAAAAGATTTAAGTAATTTTTTCAAAGTCACCAAGCTGCTAATGGATGAAAATCTGAAAATTCAGTTATTTTATGCCAGGGCTTAAGCTTTTACCACAGTGGTGTGTTGTTTCTCCACTGCAACTATACACCTCCTGTAGTGTTTTTCATTAAACTAGAGACATATTTAATAGAAACAGGAGAAAAAATGTATTGTTTTTCACATCATTCTCTGAAATGACAAAGAGCTTCTGCAAAGGCTACTTGACAGTGGATCAAGATGAGAATCTTTAACCTCAAGAGGAACAAACACACCGGAAGGGTATTGGCATGGGGAAAACGACTCTGGTAAATGCGGGACTTGGGTTTCTTAGTGGGGGGTTCAATGACAGAAGGCAGAAAGCAGATGCAAAAGCTGATGGAAAGCTATGGGAACACAATCATGTAAGGAAATGCTGGTCCAAACTTGAGAAGTGAAAGTGCCTGACTCAAAATGGAAGCAGTAGGAAAAATAAATAAATAAAATAGGTGAATAGGTGTGAGATGATTAGTGAGTGCTTGCTATTCAAAGAATAGCATTAAGAACTGGAAGGTCTGTGGTGAATGAGTTTACTGGGCTGATGTCAAATTTCAAGTAGACTTATTCTGGGATTCATCTATTTTAAGTTCTGTGAGAGACAAAGCAAAGCCTTGGTCCTTTTTACAATTATGATCCATTTTTAACACGTTCTTATATTATTGTTATAAATCTTTTTGTTGCAAGTACAGTTCTTCACAATGTTAATATTCCAAAATGTGGAGCATTAACTCCATTCACTGTCCCCCTGAAAGAGAGTGTGAGAGAACAGTTAACCTTTTAAACACCTAATCTCTGCTAACCACTGAAAATGCAGCAAGGAATTGACTTTTCAAGGCACTTTCCTTAAGAAGGTTGTATTTTAAGAGTAGGAAGACTTAAAAATACTTAAATCACAAATAAGTAAGTGAAATAGATTCAGGTGTTTATATGATGATGTAATCAGCAATGATTTGTCATTTCCATTTGAGCAGAGAAATGAGGGAATGAACTTAGTGAATAATTCTAGGGAAATAGGTCAGAAGGAGTAACATATTCAAAACCCAAATTGGGAATAAGATTGACTACTGCTATAGACTGAATATTGTGGTCCCTCCCCCAAGATTCTTAAATTAAATCTTAATCCCTAATATGATGATATTAAGACATTGGGCCTTTGGGAAGTGAGTAATTCGTGAAGATAGATTACTCAGGAATGGGATTAGTGACCTCGTATGAAAGACTCTATAGAGCTCCTATTCCTCTACTGCCATGTGGGGACAGAAAGAAGACAGCCCTCTAGGAGTCAGGAAGCAGGCAGGCTTTTACCAGACTCAAAATCCGCTGATGCTTTGATCTTGGGCTTCCCAACCTTCAAAACTATGGGAAATAAGTTGCTGTTTAAACCACCCAATCTGTTGTTGTTCTAGCAGTCTGAACGAAGACTCACACCCAAAGGACATAGAGGAAACTGGACTGGGCTGTGGTGAATTAGGGAGAGTCTTACAAGACACAAGTTCAGAAAAGCAGGTAGGATAGATCACGCTGAACTTACCTCCAAGAATAAGATGTTTGGATATTATTCTAACAAATGGTCCAATATTGGTATAAGTCCTATGACTTATGCATAAACATAGCCATAAGCATTTGGGTAGGTATTTCATATAATTTTCTACCTTTCTACTAAAGGTAGAAAATGTATAGGTAAAGAGAAGAGTAAGGAGTTTAATATACAAGTTTAATAGAGAGCTGATGACAATTTGGAGAAAGCTTATGAAGGTTAGCTTAGAGATAAAAATCATAAAGCAAAAGATTTGGTATTGGAATGTTTGTGGAACTTAAGAGAAAATAGAATTTTGGTCTGGACAACAGATTGAATGATAAATCCATTTATTAAACAGATAAAGTTTGAGATGAGCATATTTTGAAGTGGGGGTATGAATAATTGGGTTTTGGAAATTTCGAGTTTGGTGTACTTAATTGGTCATCTCAAGGATAATGTACAGTGGTTGGAGACACAATTCTAGAGTTCAGATCCAGGCTAGGAAAAAAATAATCGAGAATCATGGGTCATGATGTAATGTGAGAAGTGTTATAACAGATGCACGGTCAATTTACTTAACATGCATGGGTGCTTCAAGGGCAGTTTTACAAATAAAGTTACTTTGAAGCAAGTTTTTCAAGGAATACAATTTTTAGTATATTTATTGGGCATTTATTTTCTGCCAAGCCCTTTATACATACTATTTCTCGTTCAGCCATCTAAACATTATGTAGAAATTGAGACATGGAGATAACACATTATTTATAAAAAGCCATTAATGGTCAGAACTAGAGGTAGAACTTGCTTTTGTTTTGAGTTGGCACCAACGTGCCTTCCCTCTCCACCAGAGAAATGCCATGCACAGAGAAAGGAATAGGACAAATGTTCAGAAGATAGAGCACGATATGACTGAAGAACAGAGCTCTCTGGGAGCCGCATTCTGGTATGTGTAGGGTTGGGCTGTTTTAGGAGTTTGGGGGGAAGGTAGGGGCCAGGTGTTAAAAGTCTTCACTGGGTTTGTGAAAGAGTTCAACCTTAGTCCACACAAAATGAAGAGGACATTCAAGACTCTCAGATGGGGTGGGTGGGCCCTTCCAGCTGGGGTTCCATAAAGATCTAGTGTGTCAGTAATGTGGGCATGTGGTGATCTACATTTTTTTTTAGGTGCTTAAATAACATAACTATAATCTATAATACAAGAGGTGGATACGAAGAGCCAAAAATTCACAATTAATTGCTGATGCCAAATAACATTAGAAATTTCCCAGCAGTTTACCGTGAAAATGTCTTAGAACGTGGTTTCTTCGCTTTTTCAGAGTAACTATTTATAACAAAACAAATAAAATTCAAAATACTGTTATAAGATTTATTACTTTCTATAAGAACTGTGATGTTTCATGATGTCATTATAGCATATGATAATTGAATAGCATCATGAGATTCTATAGTTGAAATTCAACAAATTTCCAGAAATCTGACTGTGAAGGAAGGAAAATACATTGTCTTTGGTTATCCTCTGTATGTATCACCACCCTAATACAGATAACTTCATATAATTTATGTATGCTTAAAATGTACATATATTGTGGTGTTTTACAATTTAGATATTTTACAAAGCCTATTAATAGCAGAGATCTCAGGCTTGCATGTATCAACCTGTGTACCAATAATTTGTTGAACACCTTACTGATTTGCAAGTTCTATGTAGAGGGAATATAGAAAAAGAAACCATTTTTGTTTACATCTGAGGAGCTGGCATCACATTTGCATATTCACTTTCAGACCATGGAAGAAGCGTCTTTATTCTTTAACCAAACTGCCTTTAGAAGGCAGATAAGGAAGTTTAATGAGTAAGATAAGGAAGGGATTCTTCAATATTCTTCTACGTTGAACTTAACCGATTGAGGGTCTTAAATTGGTTTCACTCCTGACAAAGATAGAAAATATCAAGTGTGAAATAAAGGTATTATATTCTTATATATCTGTGATTTGAAAAATTACTTATTACCTGACAAATAAATTGAATTTCTATGTTCTCCATGAATAATCATAATTTTCACATCCCTACTTGTTTTGCTTGAAAATGCACACACACACACACACACACACTCCAGAAAAGACAGATCATCGAATATGTCAAGGTACATCAGTGATAATACTTTTTAATTATTACTATAATTATTTTCTCATAGGTTATAGCGGCTGAGGATCTATGAAAATTGAATCGCCCCAAGGATTTTTGTATCAGTTTTGCTCTTCTTTCACTAGGTGTCACCATTGCTCTAGCACTTTAGGCTAGTAAACCAGCAAAATGCCTTCCACATCTGTTCTATGTAATGTGCTTTTCAACAGAAATTTACCTGGTAAATTGATAAAAATAATTATAAACATGTATGATTATTTAATGACAATAGATGAATTATAAACTGGAGTGAGGGTATTCAAATTGAAACTTTTTTCGAATTGATCTACAAGGACAGTGTCTTCAAGTAATATCCTAATATTCAGGCCTTTCTCTTTTGTTACAGTCAATGTACAAAATTTCACATATTTTATGCATTTGATCACCAAGGGCAGGAAAAAATATCACTATCTTGAAAACGAACAATGAATCGCCATCTTTTCAGGACAGGGTGAGGGTAACTTAAGGTGTCCTCCATTTTCATGGTCACCAAAATACTAAGCAAAGCCTATCCGTACAATCCAAGATACTGTCCCACTGCAGTCTGCCCATTACATTTTTTAAAGTATTTAGCATGATCATAAGCTTCTTTCTAACGAAAGGTATTGGAAGCTGCGGAGACAGATTGCAAAGGGTTTATTTACTATCTGTCTGTACTCAGTTACTTACTGGCTCTGTGAAAGAACTGAAATGTTTGAAGCGACGTTTCAGTAATGGTTATGTCTTTGCCAGGTTGGAGAGGAGCATGAGGCGTAACCAAAATAAGCTTGAAATATTTTCCAGAAAATGCTTCACGATCTTCAAGTTTATTTTGTAATCGGAAAAGAAATACTCCCAAAGAATACGAGGAAGAGACAGGGATAGGAGTGTTATGGTAGGCCATTATGGCGTTGATTTGGAATGGGCTTTAGACTAATATTGGCCAAAAGAGTCATTTTTCTACCTCAGTTTTCTGTTTTCTAAAACAGTTTGGTTCAAATGCTGTAAATGTGAAAAACCCCTCTGTAGCTGGAAAGTCAAACATACAGAGAAAACAAAACAAAGCAAACAAAACACAAACACATGCACAAACCATATTTCTTTAACAAAATTCCAGGGCCATCTTTTATACAGTGCCTTCCTTTTTTTATTTCCTTCATGATCAGTTTTATTCTTTTCCTGAGAAAATTTTCTTTCCATTATTTTCAGTTTTTCTGCTTCCTTTTCTTCTGTAATCCCCTATACTTTTTTTTAATCTTCTCGATTTCTCCACACATGAGACATTATTGTCCTCTAATTTATTGAGATAAATATATCTATTGATTTTGTCGTTGTATTTTTGGTTTTGAAATAAAGAACCAGTACCATCCCAGGGTGCTCTGCAGCACCGGTTCTTTTCCGCGGGCTGTTCTCCTTCAGAGTAGACCACAGGCAGGAGCCAGAGTGCAAGGGCAGGATCCTGAAGCTCCAGTTCCACGAGGACTGGCAGTGGTCTGTGGCCACGTGGTTCAACCCGCTGGGGTAGAAGATCCGCAGACACAAAGCCCAAGCAAGCCAAGGCGGGCACTGTGGCCCCGCACCCAGCGTCCAGACTCTTCGGGCCCAGGGGAAGGCATCACACCAAAGTGCAGGCAGGCAGGGGCTTCAGCTTGGAAGACTTGCAGGTGGCTGGCATCCACACGGTTGCTCAGACCATTGGGATCTCAGTGGATCCAAGAAGGTAGAGCAAGTCCACCAGATCCCTGCAGGCTGCTGTGCAGGGCAAAGCGGAAGCAATACCTTTCCAAGCTCATCCTCTTGCCCCCGGAGCCCTCAGCCCGCAGCAAGGGAGACAGCCCTGCTGAAGAACTTAGACTGGCTCCCCAGCTGCCAGGATGGGTCATCCCCCCCAGAGAATGTCCAGTAGACAGAGAGCATCCGAGTCATTCCAGACTTCTGGGAACTTCCGGGGCTTCGCCAGTCTTTGCATGGCCTGGAACGATATCTGGCTCTTTGGCATCCAGGCAAAAAGGGCCAAGGAAGCTGCAGAAAAGGATGCGGTAAAGCAAAAGATAAAGTGCCATTGGTAACTTGTGATAATTAATAATTAATTAATTTAACAATTATTTAAGGAAGAAATAATATGTTGGTATATTAGATCAAAGGTTGAGCATTCATTAGCTCACTTGTTTTATTTATTTATGTATTTATTAAAAAGGATTTTTATTTATTTATTTCACAGAGAGATCACAAGTAGGCAGAGAGAGAGAGAGAGAGAGGGAAAGGAGGAAGCGGACTCCCCGCTGAGCAGAGATCCTGATCTGGAGCTCGATCCCAGGACACTGGGATCATGACCTGAGCAGAAGGCAGAGGCTTTAACCCACTGAGCCACCCAGGTGCCCCTATTTGTTTTATTTTTTAATGAATAAGTGATTTCCTGGGAGAAATCATGCCTTTGAGGACCTATCACAGTTTTCAGCCTATATGGGTAAGTTCAGTGTTCCAAGAAATGATTTAGTTCAAAATACGCAAAAATATCATTGTGTATTTCGATAAACAGATAAAATTGAAATTCTGCCTTCAAGTAAAAAGCATTAAAGTGTTAAGTTAGCAAAATAATTGTTATCCTGCAACACCTACATTTCTGTTCTGATGTTGTTCTCTCAGTTATTTCCTGCTTGGTCAGGATTCCTATAGCAGGGATGTTTGTGTAATGATGCAAACTTTAGTATATGGTTTACAGTATAGATTGAAATGACATAAATCTCAGAACATATAAACAAATACATTTTTTAAAAGAATTTATTTATTTATTTGACGGAGATCACAAGTAGGCAGAGAGGCAGGCAGAGAGAGAGAAGGAAACAGGCTCCGCACTGAGCAGAGAGCCCGATGTGGGACTTGATCCCAGGACCCTGAGATCATGACCTGAGCCGAAGGCAGAGGCTTTAACCTACTGAGCCACCCAGGCACCCCTAGATAAATACATCTTAATTGTCTAATTGGTGGTATTATTATTACTATTATGTACGTGGCTAGTGACTCGTATTTGGCAGCAGTTAAGTGTCATATATTTCCCCTTTTCAGTGTCAATTGTTTGCAGTCTATTAGTTTCCCATCATTTTATAGCACTTCTCATTGGATTATTAAAAGGACATTTCATTTCTCTAGACTTGAAAATTTTCTAAAGTGTCCAAATTTCCCTGTGGCTACAAGTTTTGAACTTGCTAGGATGTCATATTTAGATTTTTTTCAAGACTTTATTTATTTATTTGACAGAGAGAGACAGAGAGAGAGAGTGAACACAAGCCCGAGTGTGGGGTCAGAAGGATCCCTGCTGAGCAAGGAGCCTGATGAAGGGCTTGATCCCAGAACCCCAGGATCATGACTAGAGCCAAAGGCAGATGCTTCATGGACTGAGCCACCCAGGTGCCCCATATTTAGATTTTTTAGAAGAGTTTAAACACATTTGTTATGAAGCACTGTTAACAAGACTGACAAGGAATAGTACCTTGGTTTACCAATTCACTTTGAATTCTGACATCCTGCTTTTGCTCTCTAGGCATTTATATACAGGGGTTAAATTTATTTAGTTATGGATTTGAGAGTGTTAAGAGATGATACAGTGGAGTAGTTGCTTAAAGGACAATAAGAAGACATAAACTGCAACAAGGAAAGCATCTTACTTTAGTTCCAGAAAACCACACAAGTGTGTGCATGTTCCATAGTCAGAATATAGGTAAATTTTTTCTTTCTTTTTTTTTTTTTTTTTAGATATTTATTTATTTATTTATTTGACAGACGGAGATCAGAAGTAGGCAGAAAGACAGGAAGAGAAAGAGGGGGAAGCAGGCTCCCTGCCGAGCCGAGAGCCCGATGTGGGGCTCGATCCCAGGACCCTGGGATCATGACCCAAGCCAAAGGCAGAGGCTCTAACCCACTGAGCCACCCAGGTGCCCCTAGGTGAATCATTTTGAGGAAAAGGATGAATTCAGACAACAAATCCAAGGAAAAAATTAACAAAATTAGATTGACCAATATCAAGTATAGTCATAGAAACAAAGATAATATTAGTAGTGGCATGAAATGAAAAAGCTGATGGCTCTGATTCTGTGAAATTCTACAGATTACTTATATAAATGAGAGATTATACGTAATGCCATCTAGTAATGAATAGATATCTAGAACCTTGATGAAAGTGCCTTATTCATGCTTGTAGACATACAGTAGACACTCAAGCTTGTTTGTATCATAAACTTACTACCTTATCTATCAGAGAGCCCCTTTCTACATTAAGTCTGTAACTTAAACAGATATTCTGCCCATATTGAGTATAAACTTACTTTTATTCTTAATATATTTTGTTTTTCTTCTCAAAACGTATTTTCTCTTATCTCAACTGGGTAATGAATGACAATTTTATGAATGCTGATTTTGAATTCACAAACATGATGTTTCAATGATAATCACTCATTCATTCTCTCACTGTACCATACATTCAATAGATATTGACGACACTATGTCAAGAAGTGTTCCAGGCACTCAGGGTCCAGACAGAAACAGAGATACCTGGTTCTTGTTCTTTCCATTTTAGTGGGAGGAGGCAGACAACACATGAACACTAATAAATTAGGAGCATGGAAAGCATCCTATAAGTAAGGTAGAAACTTTGATAAATTTTGTATGGAGATCAAACAAATTACAAGTAACTCCATAGTACCGTACACTCCACAGAAGCAGAAACTTTCCTCCACCCACCCCCAGAGCCCAACGATGAGGTTTAATTTTTGGAAGTTGGTGAATATATAAAGAGCAAAGAGATAATTGAATAGTAATTATGAATAGTTAGTAGTACATTTGAGTGATTGTATTGAAATGAATATTACATGGGGGATTTATCATATTTCTAAATACATTCTTAAAATAATTAAATCAAATGTCATATTTGGCTTAGATGAAAAGATCCAGGTATGGCAATTTCCTGAAGGAAATTAAAAATAAACAGACAAAATAGATTTTCCTCTACCTATTTGAGATTATCTATATCTTTTATCATACACGACTACGTAATCTTTTGGTTTTAGAAAAGGCATGGTATCCTCATGTACGTCTTCCATAACCCCAAGTGAGATTATCCTAATGTAGATAAAGACCTACTTCGCCAGCGTCACTATTGACATATTTCTAAGTTGGCCCTTTACTATTTTTCTTCCCAACAGTTTACAGGCTCTGTAATGCCAAAGGCTTTATCATTTTGGGCATAATAATGTGCCCAGTGTTTGGGAGAATTACCAGCAGGTGATAGATACCTGAGGTACATTTCTTGGATAAAGGACTGAATGATGGTTGTAAATAGACAACACGGATGAAGTCCAGATCTTCAACCACTCCACCCTGACTTCCCTGCAATTCGAGTTCGCTGAAGAAAAATATGGAAAATAAAGATTTTTCTCAACTTAAATTTATTAATACTGGCCCACGATATTCCTGTCATCTCTTCCGCTGTTTTAAAACATTCTTTATTGTGTCCCCTCTTCAAATCCCCAACAGTATCCCCAGTATCCATCGTTCATTCTATGTCTTGGTTCCTACTTCTTAGGAACATTGACTACATCCGAAGAGACATTCTATAAACTGCTCTAGCCTACATCTCTGCCCACATTCCTGCTATTTTTTATTGTACTCTGTGCTTCACTAAGTGATTTTTTTCTACTTGAACACCTAACTCCCTTTTCCTGCTCAAGGATAGAGTTCGAACAGTTCTCACCTTCTCCTAAATCAGAGGCTTTTGTTCTAAATCTGATTTTCTGTAAATTCAATCTTTCCCAAACACAGCTAACATTCCCTTCAGGGGGATTTTTTTTTTTTTTAACCTAGAGATTTCATCCTTCAGATACCACTCAAATTCCTTTCATAACAAGATTCTCAATATAAAGTTGATGCCAGAGGATTGCGGATCAAGTTCAGGAGATTAATCTACATGGGAAAAAAAAAAAGGAAAATTATCTTTATTTTAATTGGCTAAGTATAATGTCCTTCATTCAATTTTTCATGTTGACAATGCAACACGTGGTATTACCTCCAAACAAATACCTTTTTATCACGTTAGATTACTGTAATACTACAAAATATCTTTTATACTCACCATCCCTTTGAAATTAGAATATGAGCCTCTTCTTGTATATTACTATTTAAAGAATAAGAACTCATGCTTTAGAGTAATACTCTTTGGCTATTTTGTTGATGTTCATTTTTTAAATTGCTTTCCTTCTTATCCCTTCAGACCTTTTCCAAGCAGGCTTTTGCTCAGACTGTTCTACAAAATAGCTTTGTCAGAGTCACTGATAACAAGAATTTGCTAAATCCAATAATCAAACATGAGTCTTTCTTGAGAAAGTGTTTGCCACATTCTGCTGTCTTGTCTTTGAAGCACCGCCTTCTCTTCCAAGGTCGCACTCTCCTGTTTTTCCTCCTACCTCATTGTTCATTTATCTTTTGAGTTTTTTTTGCAGGCTCATCTTTATAAACTGAGCATATTAATGTTGGAGTACTACAGTTCTCAGTCCTTAAAGTCTCTCTCTCTCTTTTTTTTTTTTTTCTTTAGTTGATCCCCTCCTGTGTGATATCAGCTGTTCCATGAGGTTAGGTAGACGACATGATGATGATTCCTAAATGTACAACTTTTTTGGACCTGAACAACAAATTGCTCTTTCAAACTGCCTCCTCAACATCTATCCGAATGTCTAATAGATCTCAAAACAAATCTGTGTAATATTGAATCTAGATCCCTCTCCCATCCCCACTCCAACATCTAGAACTTCCTCTCACAGCCATATTCATCTCGGCTATGGTGACTCTGTCTTTTTAGTTGCTTGGCCAAAAATCTCAGTCATTCTTTGCTCCTCTCTATCATACTTCACAACTAAGTTATCAGCAAATCTCCGCAGTTCTACATTGAGAATATATTCCATACCATACCACTTCTTATTTTTTCCAACAATTTCCATGCTACTTCAAGCACACTTTCGTAGCCTAAATTATTGTAAGAGCCCACTAATAATCTCTCTATTTTTGCCCACGCTTCCCTTCAACATGTTCTAAAGGCAAAAGTGTAAGTAACCTTGGTAAACAGAAAGTCAGTTCAGTTCATCGTTCTATTCTGAACTCTCCATTACTTTTCCATCTCACTTGGTATAAAAGCAGAAGGTCAGCACTTACACTGGTTATCTATTTACATCTTTGACAACTATTACTTTCTTCCTGCCTTTCTCTGTAGAGCGCCCTTAAACTTTTTTCCTCTGTGTTAACACATAGCTATACCTCTTTCTCAGGATGTTTGTATTTCTTTTTTCTTTTCTCGGGAATAATATTAGGGTTCTACATCTATGTGACTTGCCTACTGACCTTCAGTATTTATAAAGTGTACATTTCTTAGTAAGGTCTTCCTTTGTCATTTTTCTTATACTTTGACAATTGCCACCTTCCCCATTTCTATTTTCCTTTATCTACTTATTTAACTCCGTGAAAATTATTGCCATATACATATATTTTACTTTCTGTATTTGTTGTTTGCCCCTTCCCCTTGCACCATAATATAAGCTCTATGACTGGAATGACTTTATCTATATTCCCCCTCCCATGGCCTAGAATGTTGTCTAATAATAATAGTCATGCAACTTTTTTTTTAAATGAATGAATGAATAAATGAATAAGGAAATAAATGAAATTTTACCATATATCTCTACATTTATCAGTTTTAATTATCTGCTTTCAGGGGGTATAACAGCAAATTATAATAACCCAGTAAACATAATGAGTGAATGAAGTAATGCTATGTACTGTTTACCTCACAAATTATACTTATACTTTTTAAAAACTATTAAATAAATTTGGAATGTCCTAGTTCCTATTCAATGTGGGCAGGGATATGCCACATTGCTCTTTATACTTTTAAAATCAATTAGAAGCATAACTTGTAATCAAAGAGTGCAAAAATAGAACAAAATATTTTCTAAGTGTCAAACAAAACATAGTTTCACATATTAAATCTTCCGAAATCCTCTTCTCATAACTCTTATGAGTTATACCTCATTTATATTGTTTGACTACCTGAAGGAACGATTTAAATTATTCATTGAAGAAAGTGAACTACAGACCACTATCTCTGAAGAAGGAGGATGCAAAAATCCTCAACAAAATATTAACAAACTTAATCCAAAATACATTAAAAAAATCATTTAAAATAAACAAATTATTCATTCCTCATGGATTTTTATTTAAGATGAAGCTATTATTTAATTCTACTTTGACAAATGTATTAGACTTTATAGAAACTCTTTGTAAATAAAGATAACTAAAAAAATAGTTGAAAAAAAGGTTCTTAAAAATTCTGATCATAATGACTGAATTAGTCTAGGAAACATTATACTCTATCAGTCCATTAACAAATAGCATCCACAAATTAATTAGTTTATCCAAACTAACGTTTACCTGAGTAGGTTTGAAAAAAATATAATTTCAGTTTAGGTGATTTTAAACTACTCGCAGGGACTATACAAATATTTTTCTTTACTATTTGTTGATTAATTGTTTTTCCTCCTAAATAACCTCTTTTTGAAAACAGATAATGTTCTCTGTTTCTCATTACAACCCTGATGAAAAGAACATATTAACCACAAACTGATTTTGACATTTTAAATCATTTTATATTATAATTCTTTAGAAAAATATTAAAGGGCATCTAACACATTTTCTTTCTATATAATTGGACAGATAGAAAATATCATCATCTGTTTCTGGTAGTCAACATGAATTTATAATAGTTCTATTTGGGATTTCTCTTATTACCAAATTTAAGCTGAATTTGATATCTTAATTGTATTAAACATTTAAATATTTAAAATATATTAAAATCTTTACTTTTAATAATAAGTAACAAATTTTTGAAGTTTATTATATAACATTGCCCTATCTAATTATATAAATTCAGAAACATCTCATGGATATAAATCATATATGAACCAAAACCAGCTACACACATAAACAGATTAGATCCATACAAGGAAATATGGATTGTAGCATAACACCTACATTTTATTTTATTTTGCAATTTTTAAGAAGATTTTTTTTTATTTTTGCGAGAGATAGAAAGAGAGAGAGAGAAAGCACACAGGATGTGTGAGGGTTACAGAGGGAGAACAAGACTCCCCACTGAGCAGGGATCCTGATGTGGGACTCAATCTCAGGACCTTGAGATCATATCCAGAGCCAAAGGCAGACGCTTAACCAACTGAATTACCCAGGTGCCCCAAACCTAAATTTTAAAATGTCCCAATTCCATTAAACCAGATCCTTAGTCATTTCTTTTCTCACATTAGGCTTTCTTCTGAATACAAATGTTCCCAAAATACTAATACAATTGGTCAGTAATACAATAATACTTTATTATAAATCACATGTTAATTATTTCCTCTATAATAAGAAAAAAAGAAGTCAAGAAATACACTAATTATATTAGTACAAGTAGTTGATGTAGATAGAGGTAATAAAGACACTATAAAAGGCAGGCACTGGCCTGCAGAATATTGCTGAAACTTCTGACTCTGTCTAGGAGAAGCTTGAAAGTAATTTTCATTCCCATGTTATTAGTGGATACTGGGGAAAAATATCTTTTCCCAAAAATTGAAAAGGAGGGAACTCATTTCACAAGGCCAACATTACCCTGGCACCAAATCCAGATAGGGAGACTACGAGAAAACTACAAACCAATATTCCTGATGCATATACATGCAAAAATTCTCAACAAAATTCTAGCAAACTGAATTAAATAGTACATTGGAGGATTTATCTCTGGGCAAAGATGGTTGAACATATGCAAATCATTAGGTGTGATATACCACACCAAGGATATGGATAGGGTAAAAATCCTATCATAATGATGTGGGGTCCCAAGCGAATGGTCAAGAAAGAATTGTTGAGATGCTTTTGGTGCAAAGGGGCTTTTATTATAGCATGGGTTTAGGGCTTGTGGGCAGAAAGCCATACGTGTGCTGTATGAAGCCAGATGCTTAGTGCTCATGGCGGGGGGATGTGCAGAAAATATTAGATCATAAATGTCTTCTTCAAGTTTCTACTCATGAAACTACTTTCACAAGATTCCTAGGTGCTTATCATTCAGCTCAATATTAACTATTGGTGAGATGTACAGGCAGACAGGAGACCCCTTTACAAATGTAGCAACTAGATTGTATTTAATCCTTATTGAAAATATGTAAGTTACATGTCAGCCTTCTGAGCTAAAGGTGAACATTTCTCTGCTTTTATCCCTCACCCATAGGATACAAACTATATGGTCATCTCAATTGATACAGAAGATGGATATGATAAAGCTCAACATCATTTTATGATTAATGGATATGATAAAGCTCAACATCATTTTATGATTAAAAAAAAAAAAAACGGGGCGCCTGGGTGGCTCAGTGGGTTAAAGCCTCTGTCTTCAGCTCAGGTCATGATCCCAGGGTCCTGGGATTGAGCCCCTCACTGGGCTGTCTGCTCGGGAAGGAGCCTGCTTCCTCCTCTCTCTCTGCCTGCCTCTCTGCCTACTTGTGATCTCTGTCTGTCAAATAAATAAAATCTTTAAGAGCAAACAAACAAACAAAAAACCTTGCAGAACTCTTGTAACTAAAAATGATACAACTATCATGTAGAATATTGGATTTTTTTAAATTTTTTAAATTTTTTTTTATTTTTTTATAAACATATAATATATTTTTATCTCCAGGAGTACAGGTCTGTGAATCACCAGGTTTACACACTTCACAGCACTCACCACAACACATACCCTCCCCAATGACCATAGCCCCACCCCCTTCTTCCAACCCCCCTCCCCCCAGCAACCCTCAGTTTGTTTTGTGAGATTAAGAGTCACTTATGGTTTGTCTCCCTCCCAATCCCATCTTGTTTCATTTATTCTTCTCCTACCCCCTGTACCCCCCATGTTGCCTCTCCACTTCCTCATATCAGGGAGATCATATGATATATGATATTTTTATTTACCTAAACAGAATATTAGAGAATGTTTCTTTGAAGAAACCTCTGGGTAAAATATTCCAATTGTGGGGGAGCCAACATAGACTCACTAATGTAATAACACTGCATCTAGCTCTATCCTCAGTTATGTGAACTTCACCATGATTAAAAATCCATGTCCCCATCCTCTAAGACTTAAAATCTCCTTGGAAAAGATTATACTCACAAGAATTAGTCAACAAAATTAATTAAAATTTGAGAAAGTTTCTTTTGAATGATTCATTGATAAAAGGCAGCCCTAAAAAATAATGGCAAATATACAAAATATGTGAGAACAGGAAAGTTAGAAAGGAAGCAAATACCTTAAGGATCATATATTTTTAGTGGACTTTGTTAATGAGATAGAATATGAAGGTGACCTTCAATATATACTGCAGAGTTGGAAATAGAAACAAGTAGGTTGTAGTTAACAGGTGGGAAGATGATAGCATCTGTTTACTTGTAGTCAACAGCAATGTACAGAAGAAAAGATGCAAAAGAAGAACTGGAATTGTGGACTGTTACATTGAAAGAAGATTATGGTGAACTTTAAATTCAGAGGTCGGTGTTTAATTTTAATTCAAGAAGTAATGAGAAGCCAAGATAATTTCATTTAAAAATACACTTTTTAAAAATCCAATGTAGTTAACATACACTCTTATAATAGTTTCAGGTGTGTAATCCAGTAATTCAACAATTCTATACATTACTCAGTGCTCAACAAGAGAAGTGTACTCTTAATACTCTTCATCTGTTTTGGCCACGACCCACGTCTCTCTCCTCTGGTAACCACCTCTTTGTTCTCTATAGTTAAGAATCTGTTTTGTGGTTTGTCTGTTATTTTATTACTTGTTTCGTTTCTTTAATCAATGTATGAATGAAATTATGTATTTGTCTTTCTGTGATGGACTTACTTTGCTCAGCATTATACTCTCTGGCTCCACCTGTGTTGTGCAAATGGCAAGATTTCATTCTTTGTTATGATTAATATTCACTGTATATATACCACATCTTCATCCATTCATCATTGGGCTACTTCCATATTTTGGCTATTGTAAATAATGTTGCAATACACATAGGGCACATACATCTTTTTGCATTAGTGTTTTTGTATTCTTTGAGTAAATGCCCAGTAGTGGAATTACTGGATCATACTGTATTAGTGTGGTTCATTCATTATTTCATTTCTTCTGTGTAAGAAACATATAAGCTAGGTATAATGAATACCATCATTCCTCTGGAAATGAGAAATTGGTGTCACAAAACAATTAGAGATTTTTTTAAAAAATATTTTATTTATTTATTTGACAGAGAGAAATCACAAGTAGATGGAGAGGCAGGCAGAGAGAGAGAGAGAGAGAGAGAGAGGGAAGCGGGCTCTCTGCTCAGCAGGGAGCCCGATACGGGACTCGATCCCAGGACCCTGAGATCATGACCTGAGCTGAAGGCAGCGGCTTAACCCACTGAGCCACTCAGGCGCCCAACAATTAGAGATTTTTAAAACCATTCAGCTGGTGAACAGCAAGGCTCAGAACTAAACTCAGACTTTTTTTTCCTCCAGAATTCATGCTTTCTCCATGTTACACAATTTTAAGATTTATTTTTTAAAATTAGGCACTTAGGAAAATAACAGCTATCACAGTCTAACAAGAATCTTGGACTATTATTAGCATTATTATCCCATGTTGTACATATACCTAAACTATTTTAGGAACTTTCCACATGCCAGGAACAGTTCTAATCTCTTTATGGACACTATTATAATCTTCATTATAAAGATGATATGCAGGTAAATTGAAAATCATTAAGTGGAAGCAGAGTTTCATCAGGGAAGCGCCAATTATAGAATTCAAATGAATGCCATTGAAGTCAAAGCAAAAGCAATTCTGTCCTAGAAGAAGGGTGAAAAAATACATCTTCTAGAGTTCCTTATTTTTAGTTTCTGCAAGATTGAGATGAGAAAAAAAAGTATTTTTTTAAAAAGGGGCTATTAGTTATTCAAATTCTATTTTATATTAGATCATGTGAGTAGCTACAAAATATCTTGAGTATTTACTGAGGTAGTACTGTATGCATATTTTTTAAATATGAGACAAGTCCAACCAAAGGCAGTTTTTATGACTCATATTAGGAGCAATAAATACTATATGCAATGCATTATGGTAGCTACTTATATATATTTGCTCACTCATTTTTTATGAAAATGAATAACATGTTTTTTTCACATTACATATGAGAAAACTTTGTTTCAGGGAAGTTCACTAATTTGCTCAGGATGGCATAGCTAGTAATTTGCAGGTAGTAAGTTTTAATACAGCAGTTTGGGGTTGTAATTTCAAAATCAATACTTCTACAAATCAGTGATATAAATATTGCTTATATTACACTGAAATCAAATTATATATTAACTCTTTAATTATGTTTTCATATATAATTACTATGATTATATATTATATATATATGTATGTGTGTGTATATATATATATATACATATATATATATATATATATATATATATATATATTTTGAGGACATTAAAGTGTAAAGCCATGTTTAGCATTTATAACCAGTATCTATGGACCTTTCCACAGACATAAATTATATGAATTATTAGTAGTATCTTAGTTGAAAATGAACAAAAATATTCTTCATGATCAGAAAATAAGACATAATAGTGGAGTATAAACATCTTTCCTTTCTTTTACAATAAAGATACTTTATTTACATTATGGAGTTGAGAATTAAGTCTGAATCAAAGATTTGAATATTTTGCATGCCTTTTTCAATGCAACTGTCTGTCACTGCTTCCGTTAGAGCTTCCAGTTCCTGCAGTGGTCTGCATTCTTCTCTGTCCTGCAGCTTTCAAGGTCTGTAAACCAAGTCCTACCACTGCAATATTGACACATACATTTATTGCAGGTGTTTAATGTTGTTCTGATTTATAAGTCTGCTCTAGTAGTAGTAGTTTTATAGAGAGTTCACTTGTAGTTTGCTTTTGTATAGATACCTTTAATGCACTATGTGCTTAACATTTTTCTCCCAAGGAGGTTTGTCTTAGAAACAGGTTGTACTTTGTGGGTGAAATCAATTTCAGGACATTCATACATTTTCCAAGTGAAAATTGCCTTTCATTTGTTACCTGAACTTTATTTCTCTTAATGACATAGATTTATCCCAAATACAGCACAGAGTTTTTATACTTGATTCAGATTTCTGCAAAACATCTCAAATATGTGCTTTTAAAAATAAATTCAGAAGGCAGTTGTTCTTGAACCCCAATCTGATTCCAGGTAATTAAATAGCAAGAAATCGAGAGCATGGATCACTAGCTTTTCTACTCAAGGAGAAACAGCTGGGTATTTAAAGAAACAGACTGAGTGTCCGTCCTTACTGTCAATGTTTGCTTCTACACATGAGTGACTATATATGTTTTTTCACAAAGTCACTTAAACTCTCTGCCTCTGGGTCATCCATCTGTAAAAGAGAAATACAGTTATCTTCCACTTTCCAAAAAAAAAAAAAAAACTGTGGAGAGTGCCGTTAATTAGTATAGCCAAACAGATTTAGAAACTTCAAATGAAGTAGAGGTATGAAAAATATTTTGGCTTTTGCACAATTTCTTTAGGTATCTCCAACACAACAAAAGCAAAATGTGTTTTTCTAAGCAAATTAAATCACCTCACATTTTAATACATATGAAATGTTGACAGTGTTTACTATCTAATAATGAAATGACTAATACTTGTATGAAAGCCTTCTAATTTGGGCCTGCTTTCCTTCCGTCTCTCCTTCCCTCCCTGCCTCATTCATTCATTCCTTCCTTCCTTCCTTCATTCATTCATTCCTTCCTTCCTTCTCTCCTTCCCTCCCTGCCTCATTCATTCATTCATTCATTCATTCTCTCCCTCCCTCTCCCTCTCCCCCTCATTCCTTCCTTCTCTTGTTTTGAACTCTACATTCCTGAAGCACTCAATGTCTATGATTTTATTAATTTTTTTTTCACTTTTGCCAATAGCCAGCTCTTTGTGTATTTCACATTTGTTACTCTAATTGCTCTTCTAACAGCACAATAGTTCCAGGAATAATGGCCTGTGTTCCAGAAATTCCAGTGTCTCTTCTTTGGAGAAACTATCTTTACCTTATTATTTTATTATGCATGACAGATGGGAGCTGAAATCTTCCTCCATGACTCCTTTTCTCGTCATCCGATGATGGAGTATAATGAGTAGGAAAAAGATTCAAGCAAAACCAATCTTGTTATTCCATTTATTTGCTACCAAGATTTGTCCAGGAGCTACAAACAAGCTGGGTGAATTAAAATACTATTTCAGTATTGTTTTGAAGTGGAGCTTGGAAAAATAACCATTTTACTTTTAATAATTAAATAGTGGAATTGTAATAGCTAAGTTTCTCCTAGCTATATGTACACCTTTCACCATTGTTACATTTTCATTGCATATTTCCTTAGCAATATAGACCAATCTAGAACAGAAGAGAATAGAGACAATATATAGAAAGAACCAAGGTCAAGAGATAAAATCCTGATGGTATTCAAGTTTTTGAAGACCAGGCATTACTGCCTTTCCTGAAATTTAATTAAGTAAATAAGTAAGCCCCAATCACACAGACCAGCCTAACCACACAGATTATATATTTTTTGTCTTAATGTATTTAGTACTTAGCTTCCATGGTTTAGGAATAAAAAAAAAATACTGGCAAATACACTATACTTCTGGGGAACAAACTCATAAAATAAACTGAACATAAAAACATTTATGAAGGAAAAGAGGACTAACTACCCTTTCCATTTAAAAAAAAAATTTCTTGTCTTTTTTTCCCAATACTTAAATATCTATATCTCATATGTGGACTGGTAGCTACTCAGTTCAACTCTAGCGAACCCAGAAATAAGGCCTGGGATGTCTGTAGTATTCATAGTAGGTAAAAGTATCTGAGGAAGAATAAAGAACTTCCATAAAATATCAAGCAAATAGCTTAACGGCAATTTAGGTATATTCTGTCATTTAATCACTTCACATGGATTGTTAGATTTAGAATGCAATGGCAGAATACTTTGAACTATGTTTCATTGGTATTTTCCCCTTTTATTCTGAATATCCCATATTCTATTTATGACTTACCTATTTCAGGATTAGATCTAAATCTTATATCTAATCAACTCCCTCCTTTTCAGACCATGTGGATTTGCTCTGCTCCTCATGGGCTTGATAGGGAAATAATAAGCAGTCTTGAGGAACCTAATTAATTTTAATAAGAGGATGCTTATTAAAGCGGGCTCACTTTCTACACATTCACAAATACGTGCTCCAGTTTAGGGCAGCTTTAGCAGACTCAGTACGAATGTTGCACAACCTTCTTCCTATCATTAAATGACATTTTAAGTATTTGTCACCAGGAATATATCCAAGAAAAAGAGTTCAGTGGCTGGCGTGATGATAAAGTAGTCAAGGCTCCAGAGTTCTTTTTCCAGGAGTTGCAGCAATCATTGGTGAATATTTTTGACACTTTGACATGATAAAGTTTCTCTTCTAGTCACTCGCAAGCAAGGAGAATGATGGAAATAAAGTAAATGTAGCTTCTCCTGATGTGAGCTACTCCAGGACATCTGGGAAAATCTGAACTTGGTGGCTGATATTTGTTATATTAGCTGTTGTCATAGGAGGAAATTGAAGATAAGTGTTTAAGACTGTCAAAGAAAAGAAGGGGTTCGGGATTTTAGTACATGTTGTCCTTCATCTTACATCACGCTCTTTCTCCAAAAGTAGTTTTGATAGAAAGCCAATCAAAGATATTCTAACATCTAGTAAAACAGAAATAGATTCTACACATAAACCTGGTTGCTGCCTAAATCTTAATTATTATTGATGCAAGCATTTCCACAGGTCCTTTTGCAGTCAAATGTTTGAGCAATGAGCTATACCCCCTACACAGGTCTTTTTGAATATCCCATGTTCTAAGGTAAAATCATCTTACATTCTTGGGTGAATTATTCTTGGTTGGAGGTATTAAAGAAATATAAACTCTCAACTTCTAGAAGATTCTAGTCTAGGGTATTTTTGCCTAGACCATATATCAGTAGGCATCCAGTTGGCATTCCTATTGATCTTTTTTAATTGAAAGGTTGTTTAAAAAAAAAAAGTGTCATAGAAGAAAATAGCTTTCCTTATAATAATCAACACTAATTATCTTTCTTTCCCTGATTGAGTAATTAACACATAATGATTCATCCAGACAAAAGAAATATTATAAATATAGAAGTTTTATAAGCCATAAAAACTGGAATAAACTAGACTTCTTCCATTTTCTTTATAACTCTCATTATCCACTTGTCAGCCAGTGCAACAATGCCATTAGCTCTGTTTCCAAAATGGCTTTCAAATCTGCCCATGCAGTTACATCACGTTGTCACCACCAGATCTCAAGACAACATCTTTTCTTCTGACTGTTGTAAAATCTCCTCATGACCTCTGTGCTTCTACTTTTGTCTTCCACTAACCATTTACCAAATAGGTGATCTTTTTTTTACAAAAAAACTATATCTTTTACTCCACTGTTTAAAATCTTTTTGTAGTTTCTTGTGCCATTTAGAAGAAATTCCTAACCATAGCACACAACGTTCTATTTGAACTTCCACTGCACCCCCCCATTTCTTTAAACTTCTCTATGTCCCACTAAACTTCAGCAACATTGGCCTTCTTATTGTTCTTCCAAAACTTACAATCATTTTGTTTCCCTGATGCCTATTTTTGTTGTTACTGTCTAAAACCATCATTACTGGCTCCTTAGAAGTCTGGTATCTTAAGGTCTTAGGCCTGTGCCATCTCACAGACAGGTTTTCCCTGCTCACTTAAATTCCCCTTCTCATGACACCTTTTTTGTTTGTTTATTTCTAGGTGCTTATCTGTAACAGATGACATGCCATTAATTGATTTCCTTATTTGTCTACAATGTAAGCTCTGCAAGGGAAATTACCACTGACAGCTCAGTGCTTACATCAGTGTCTTGAAATAGAAGGTACTCTGTTGAATAAATTAATTCATACCCACATTTATTTGTCAAGTATGTATAATTCTTTTACATTTTCCTCACAGGTAATTTCTTATTTCACTTCCATTGCTACTACTGAACTTGTTCCTCCCAACACCAATTAAAATTGTTATTGAAAAGGACACTAGAAATCGACAATTAAAACACAGATAATGAAATTAAAAAATGAATACGATTTTTCAATATGCATTTTCTCCAAAGCAGATATACAAAAGATCAATAATCACACGAAAAGATGTTCAGCTTCATCATTTATTAGAGGAATACAAATCAAAACCACAATTAAATACCATTTCATGCACAGTTGGAAGGCTATGAACAAAAAGACATAAAAACAAATCTTGGCAAGAATGTTGAGAAATTGGAATCTTTGTAATTGCTGTCACTGTGGAAAACTATCTTTGCTCACAATGTTATTTAACATGTGACTCAGCAAGTCTACTCAGGTATATATCAGAAAGAAATGAAAACATGAATATTCAGAGCAGTATTATTCATAGTAGACAAAAATTAAACAGAATGAATGACTATGAAATGATGAGTGGATACACAGAAAATCAACACAAAATTCATACTATAGAACATTAGTGAGCAATAAAAAAGAATGAGGTACTGATGCATATTATAATATGGTTGAGCTTTGAAGCCATCGTGCTAAGTGATAGAAGCCAGTCACAAAGGACCACATATTTTACTTTTCCATTTATATGGCAAGTACAGAATATGCAAACCCATACAGACAGAAAGTAGACTAGTGGTTTCCAGGGGCAAGGGAGAGGAAAATGAGCGTTCTGGCTAATTGGTATGAAGTTTCTTTTTATGAAGATGAAAATCTTTTAAAATTAGATATTAGTGATGTTTACATAACTCTGTATATATACGAAAAACTGAATCATACTTTAAAATGGTGAATTATATATTAATAATGCCAAAATAATAAAAGATTTTTAAAAAGTGAAAGGGTATAAAATCTATTTTGTTTCTTTTCAGCCTAGCTAAAGCAATTTCATAATTCGAACAAAACCAAAAATTAAGCAATAAGACAAAATAAGCTAGGATCTTGACTGAATCATATAGAAAGAAAATAAAAGTTCAAATAAGGAACATATAAAAATTTGGGAAATATTCTGTTTACAAAGTAAAGTTTTTAACACAATCATAACTAACCAGATTCTAAGGTCAATGACATTCCCTTTCTTATCTTATGTATTAAACATATGGTAGCTCCAAAAGTCTGCTACAACTTCATATGGAATTCTTGGTTCATTGGATCTAGATGAATTTTCTTCACTCACCAGAAATATTTTTCTTGACACTTTGGCCCTCCAGGACACTAAAAAACAAAACAAAACAAGACAATTCTAATTCTTCTGAGGATCTTTCTAAAAATTGTTCCTTCTTATCTAAGAGAATTAAGGCTTTTGTGACTTACAACAATATTTGCTGCATGCCTATTTTGATCTTCAGAATAGCTTGAGCAGTCTACTTATATTATTTCATTTATTCTCCAAAAGAACTCAATGAATTAGGCATTGATATAATCTCTATTTTAAAAATCGAGTAGCAGTCACAAAGAGGATAAATAAATTATCCAAGGCTACACAATTACTAATGATAGAACAAGAGTGTTAACTCATGGTATCTAACTGATGGCCTTATGTTATAATATTTTCCATACACATGTAAGCAATAATTTTCCATGGGATAAATTTTAACATTCATTCAGTGAGAATTACACACAAATACACACTGATTAGATGCAGGATATGGCTTTCATTGTCCTGCTAGGATTGAATGTTTCACTTTTGTTGGCCAAAATGTGTTTTACTGACTCCAATGTCTCTATAATACCAGAGAAGCTAAAATCAGGCATTAGGTTTGGAGAAATTGTTTTTAAATAGCATGATTTTTTGGTAAGTCATTATTCACACAAAATAACCCAGACTCTTGCTATGAGGTTACCAAAAGTAGATTGGCATGAATATATAGAGACACGGAGTAGTACATGTTTAAAGATAAGGGCAGAAATATGTTTGCTCAAATATAACCCTTTGTATACCTAGTGCAAATGATACTGGTGATACATAAAAAATCTGAGTATGACATCTATGAATTTCGAGGGAGGGTTTGGAATGGGAGAAAGTAGACCATAATGCTTGATTAATTTTTTAAAATATGTTTTCAATTTCCATTTCTTGAAGGACACTAATTTTTACACTAATTGGGAATCTAATTTACTGTTAAAAGTATTAAAAATATTATTAGCGTATCAACTCAAATAACTGTGACTTTCCATTCTGACAACTTTTCCTTTAGGATATCTGGTAAAGATAGTAAAGAATAGAAATCTCTTTTACCTTTTGTATAAAAATGCACCTTTCCAGTTAAAAATTTTAAAAATATTGAAAATTATGCTATATGTATAAGTTATTTATACACATACACATATATGCATTACATGTACATATATACATATATGTATTACATGTAATACATATATGTATTGCATGTATATCCATGTATATATATATACATGCAATACATATATATGCATTTTTAAAACTAGGCTCTGCAGCCAATGTAGAGCCTATCACGGGGCTTGAACCATGACTCTGAGATCAAGATCTGAGCGGAGCTGAGATCAAGAGCTGCATGCTCAATTGACTGACCACACAGGAACCCCCAATTTATAAGATTTTATATAGGAAATGCAACAGACCTTGTAGAGTCCAGAGGATTAAGTGTTAATTTGTTTCTTCAAATGGATTAGTGGCTGATATTAAGAATGTATGTAAATTAACTTATAAATCATACTCTGGAATTGGGATGACCTTAAAAATCATACTGTCAATATAATCTGAAAATCTAAAGCACAAATTTATTTCTAATAAACTACTTTTGTTTCACAACTAGTGCATTTATCATATTTAATCATAAAATGTATAGTTCCTCTTTTTTTTTTTAAGATTTTATTTATTTATTTGACAGAGAGAGATCACAAGTAGGCAGAGAGGCAGACAGAGAGCCACTGAGCAGAGAGCCTGATGCAGGACTCGATCTCAGGACCCTGAGATCATGACCTGAGCCGAAGGCAGTGGCTTAACCCACTGAGCCACCCAGGCGCCCGTATAGTTCCTCTTTTATATCAGATAAAAAGCTCAATTTATTACTCATGATAAAATGAAAATAGGCTAAAATTGATTATATTTTATGTAAAACTTAATTTGTTTTCAATGGATTAGAGAAAAATTTAATCTAATGGCTTTAAATAGTTAATTAGATATCTCTATAAAACTCCTGAAGAAAAATACAATTCAGGGTGCTTTATGATAAGGATCAGAGTTTAAAGTAAAGAAAACAAAAGTAGGTGATATAATATAGAGATGAATGAGACGTTTAATGAAATTCCATTTTATATAATAAATAATTTAACAATAAATATTTTGTTTTTCTTTATCAGAGAAAAGACAAATTCATTCCAAAGACAAAGACAAATCCAGACTCACCGTAATTCACTTTTTTTTCTATTTTTTTAAAGTAAGTTTTGCACCCAACTTGGGGCTTGAACTAATGATCTCAAGATGAAGAATCATAGGCTCCATGAACTGAGCCACCCAGGCACCCCTGCAATTCACTTTCTTACTATCTTGCTGACTCTTGGAGAAAGACTCTTATCATCTGTGCTCAATTATTTTCAAACATTTGATTCCTTCTCAATAATGAAGGGAAATATTTTGTGTGGAATACGAAATTCCTATGACCTGAGAGTACTTTCTCCTTTTCAGAAGTTTTTTGTGTATTGCTCTTTTACTAACACTTTGTGACAGATTTTTAACTGCTAAATCAACTCCTGGATGTGGAAAAGAAACATAAGGAATCTGTTGAGAGACACCTTGTCTCTATGTCAGTGTAGTGCACACCATTAATTTGATAGGGAAGGTGTCTTGCCCCATTTTACTCTGATAAGTTTCAGAGTGTCAGTGACATACATCATTGTTTTCCATTAGGAAGACCAAAAAAAGAGGCTACAGATCAGAAATTTAGATTTTGTCCTATAGATTGTTGAAAGTGCTTAAATGTCCTTAAAATACATGCATTATTTGCCTTGCCTTTAAACTTAGACATTTTTAAGGCTTTAGTAATCAAATTAATATTTCGGGTATTAAATTAAAACCCATAAAAATTTCAGGTCAATAGTTTGAACAGTTTTCTCAATTACCAACTTTATTGCACCAGATGTGTTCAATTAGTTTGAACTCTTAAAAATATAAAATTCTGAACATTATCTACAATTCTCCAACAAGAACATGTTATATAGTGGCCAAACATTTGTTAGAACTATCATCTATGATAATTTTGGATACAGAGAAATGTGCTTACTTGCCTGACAGCTCTAAGAGAAGAGCTAGAAAATAGAACTTTTAAATAGTGTGTGCTGGCTACTAATGACTGTTTTGGAAAGATGTTACAAGAGATAGGCTCAGGAGTGTGCTGACTGGTTAGAAAAAGTTCAGAAGTTAAATACTTTACAGGATTGGAAACGTTTATGTTCCGAATTGAAGGGAATAAAATTGAAGAGAGATTTTGAATAACAAAGACCCACTAAAAGCTATAAGTTGAATAAATGACTTGGGTAAAATTTGAGTTCAACTTGGCTTTCTAGGCTACCATGTTATCTAAGGTACACTGAAACATTTGCTTTTCATGAAATTATTTTATAATTTCATATCTTTATGAATCTTTCTTAAATTGTAAAACGTCTTTAGTCTACAGGACTTTCTCCTCTTTTTCAAATCAAATAAATGTTTAGTTAACCTTCAAATGCAATTTTAAGTGCCATCTCAAATATATAATGCCTGTTATTCTGTTTGATTAGCAAGTACATGGTGTAGGGGCTGCATATTTCATATTCTCCATTGTTCCCAACTTCCCCTTCTGAACAAGAATTGTGTCAGCCACTGCATTTTGTAGAATGATTTTCTTCTTGAAGTCTACACCCCATACTAGTCAACTCTTGGCCAGCCATTACTCCAAATTGAGCTTATCATAGCATCTCCTCAAGGAAGGTGGAAATCTTTCTGACAGGAATTAAACATTAGCCAAATATTCTTTTTGTCACTTTCCTTCATTCTTTACTCTCATTCTATGTTTTTTTCTTGATCTTTCTTAAAAATTTCCCTGTTTTTTCATTAAAAAATGTATATATATGAAATTTCAGGTACTAAGTTACATGATATAGATTTGAGTTTCAATATAATGGGATACTCCTAGATAAGAAACAGCTATGGACTATCTAAGATGTTAGTTTATGAAAGTCTCTTGTTTGGAATTGAACAAGACCTATTTAAATAATTTAAAAATATATTTCTAAATCTAAATACTTCCTTTGTGATGACTCTACTTAGGAAATTAAAAAAAAAAAGGAAATTAAGATTCATCTTCCATTGTGGCATAATTAGTCAATGCATTGGCAATTACTTGTTATTTTTTAATGATATATTCTAAATTTCATTGTTCTAGGAAAGAGGTCAATTTGTCTTCTGCCTTTAAAAAAGTAAATATTATATGTCTTATGTCTCTAAAGACTAAGTGATGTGTGTGTGTGCGTGTGTGTGTATGTGTGTGTGTGTGTGTTGGAAAACATACGCAGTACTATGTTGCGAAAATAGTTTAAAGTATATAAAGTTGAAATTTTTCAAGTAATTTTTATCTTTTGTTGTTTATTTCATTTTTTTAAAAAATTCTGGTTTCTTAACATATAGGGTAATACTGGTTTAAGGAATAAAATTTAGTGAGTCATCACTTACATATAATACCCATCGCTCGTCATTACAAGTGTCCTCTTAATATCCATCACCCATCTAGCCCAGTCCTCACCCCTCCCTCTAGCAACCTTCAGTTTGTTCTCCATATTTAACAGTCTCATTCCTCTCTCAATCTCTTTTTTCCACTTCCCCTATGTTTTCTTTTTGTTTCTTAAATTCCACATATGAGTGAAATCATATAGCATTTGTCTTTCTCTGACTGATTTATTTGCCTTCACTCTAGTTCCATCCACATCATTGCAAATAGCAAAATTTCAATCTTTTTGATGCCTGAGCAATATTCTGTTCTCTCTCTATATAAACTCTTCTTTTTCCTTTCATCAGCTGATGGACACTTTGTCTCTTTCCATAATTTGGCTATTGTTGATGATGCTGCTATAAACATTCAGATGCATGTGTCCTTTCAAATCATCATTATTTTTTATCCTTTGGGTAAGCACCTAGTAGTACAAATGCTGGGACATAGGGTAGTTCTACTTCTATCTTTTTGAGGAAACTCCAACTATCCAGAATGGCTGCCCAGTCTTCATTAATGTTAACAATGTAAGAATGTTCTCCTTTCCCTGCATCCTCGCTAACATATCTTGTTTCCTGCTTTGTTAATTTTGGCCACTCTGACAGGTATGAAGTGGTATCTCATCCTAGTTTTTAAACTGGAATAATTGAACTAATTCTAGTTTCTAAGTACAATTCTCCAATAAACAGAATCATGATTCCTTAGAGAAGGTGATGATTCCATGGCTAAGGCAGAAAAAGCCCATATATGCATATATTAAGTTTCTTTTTATGGAAAAAAGTCAGGCTGCACTAAAAAATTATAGGAATGTGTCAGAAATTCAAGGGAGCTAGCCTGAATGTGTTTACATTGACTAATAATAATTTGGGAATGAACATGTTAGTAATAGATTATAATCCATCAAATAGAGTAAGATTTTTTTGTGTCCTCCATATCAATGTTTTTTTAAAAAGGAAAGAAAAAAATATTTTTATTACAGTAAAATATTAATAAGGATAAAAGGAATAATTATCATTATGCAATAATCAGTAACAACAAATTATGGAAAAATGGATGTTAAAACTAATAAGTGAAACTTTGATGATGGACGAGATATTCACCTTGTGTTAAAGGACAACTTTATTCCATTTCTTAGTTATTGCACAATTAACAATAGTTATTTACAGAGAATAATCTGAAGGATAAAGTGTTAAAGTACAACTTTATTCCCATTTCTTAGTTATTGCACAATTAACAATAGTTATTTACAGAGAATATTTACAGAGAATAATCTGAAGGATATTATTTAAACGAATGATCAAAATTTACATCACCAACATGACACAAACTGATATCATCTGCTTCTTGATATGTTGCACTAAGGAAGGAACACTTATATAGTATAACTATCCAAAATACAGATTCTAAACTAAATGATGAAGAACCATCAGACACATCCAAACCAAAGGATATTAAACAAATAAATGACCTATGGTCTTCAAAATATCAAAATTTTGAGAAACAAAAAAATACATATGTATCAGTCCATATTAAAGCAGACAAAAGAGATAGTAAGTAAAGAGTAAAGTAAATGTGAGGTGTGATCTTAAACTAGAAAAATTTTAAGAGGAAAATTTTGGGGAAATTTGGCAAAATATGAGTAAGATTATAGGTTGGATAATAGTAGTGCAGCAATGTCAAATATACTATTTTTATCATGGAATATATATTGACATATTTAAGTTAAAATCTTCATGATGGGGGTGCCTGGGTGGTTCAGTGGGTTAAAGCCTCTGCCTTCGGCTCAGGTCATGGTCCCAGGGTCCTGGGATCAAGTCCTGCATCAGGCTCTCTGCTCGGCAGTGAGCCTGCTTCCCTCTCTCTCTCTGCCTGCCTCTCTGCCTGCTTGTGATCTCTGTCTGTCAAAGAAATAAATAAAATCTTAAAAAAAAAATAAAGGTGCCATGATGTCTGCAAGTTATCAAGTGTTTCTGAAAATAATGATAAATATATGTGTATGTATCTATACTTAACATATATATGTATGTACACATGATATGGGAGAAAGAGAGAGATAGATTAAAAATAACTCACAGCAGGGTACTTACAAGTTAATCTTAAATAATATTTGTGAGTTTTTGTACTAAGTTCACTACTTTTCTCCAAGTTTAAATTTATTTAAAATTATTTTAAAAGTTAAAAACTTCAGTTAATTATTTCTCTCTTTAGTTCCAAGATGTTATAATCTTGAGACTCAATTAGTGCAGTTTGAGGATGACAGAGAAAAGGCAGGAAGTTTATGAATTCTGTAACAATAATAAAAGCAGCAATTATAAAAGAAGAATAACACTTTAAATAAACAATTGGTTGTATAATTAAAGTTAAATACTACTGGTTGTTAAATCACTTTATTATTGAAATATTTTACTCATTTGTGCTGTATATCAGATGCTTTAAGTTAGTGAGAAGGAATTTAAAAAATAATAATATTTCATACAGTAGCAGGAGTAGAATTCAATGAGATAAAATGTGTCTCTCAGGATTTCTAAAGTTCTTTTCAAACGTGCAGCTTGCCTAGAGGAAATCACATCACACTAAAATTTGTTAGGATGTCATTAATGAGGTCTGTGCACATTTCAGCCTAAATTAATGTTGATGTTGGTCTACATGCCTCAAAACTGGTTCTCTGCTACCATCTCAGAGGGAAACACTGTCTCCATGCACATGAAAATGAAACAAGTTAATTGCAAATATTAAGACCGTAGGAAAAAAAAAGAAATATAAAGATTGTTACAGTGAAATAACAATTTCTTTTTTTTTTAATATTTTATTTATTTATTTGTCAGAGAGAGCACAAGCAGGAGAGCAGCAGGGAGAGGGAGAACAAGACTCCCTGCTAAGCAAAGAGCCAGATGCCAGGATGCCCAACTCCATCCCAGGACCCTGGGATCATGACTTGAACTGAAGGCAGACGCTTAACTGACTGAGCTACCCAGGTGTCCCAAAATAACAATTTCTAATATGATTTCAAAGCATCCCAGATTCATAGTACAAAAAAATAGATTTAATTAATTTATTTGACAGACTCTAAAAGTAACTATAAATCAAACACTAATACCCATGTTTTCTTTTTTTAAAGATTTATTATATTTATTTATTTGACTGACAGAGATCACAAGTAGGCAGAGAGGCAGGCAGAGAGAAAGAGAGGTGGAAGCAGGATCCCCGCCAAGCATAGAGCTCCATGTGGGGCTCGATCCTAGGACCCTGGGAATCACAAACTGAGCCAAAGGCAGAGGTTCAACCCACTGAGCTACCCAGGCACCCCAATATCCATGTTTTCAATATGCACTAGCAATTCCTAGGAATTAGAAATTAATATTATCATAGTCTTACTAATTATAAAAATATTAATTTCTCTATCATATTTATATATATATGCCAATTAATCTAATCAACACATTTAAGTATTTTCTTCAGATTTATAAACAATAATATTTACATACTAAGTAAAATGTAGATGTATTGATAAGTGCTTTTGTATAATGAATAAGATTATAATTAATGTCAAGCAGTTGTGTATTAAACATTGATTAAAATATGAATAAAGTTCAGATGCAAAATGAACATTTATCCTTCACTGAAATGTTATACATTAATTTTTTCCCTATGTGATTAAAATTTTATCATCATATCTGGCATAAAATAGGTTCTTTTTTTTAAGTTTGACAATATATGACAGTCAATGACAGCTTCTTATCTACCTAGCAAAAACTCAAGCTACGAGACAGTCAATTGTTTTTCCCTTTTTTTCTGCTTGAAAACTGCATTAAAGTAAATATAGGGAAGGAAATAATCATAACACACCACATTTGTTGTTTTAAATCTACTTTATAAACAACACTTGCATCCTTTACAGACTTTGATTTTATTCTATTCTAGGTAAAAGTACCAAACAAGCCTTAAAATATTTTATTCCTAAAATATTCTGTACAGTCTAGCCAATATTAGAAATAAAGGCAATAAGTAAGAAGATTAATCAATGAATATGATAATAAAACTCAAGCAAAATATAAAAAAGATTATCAATTTTAGTAAAAATTGGTATTATATACCAATATCTCTCTCCCTTTTGATATATATTTTCATTTTCATGATTCCAAAATTAGTGTTCATAGAGCCATAATTGCCCACATAAAGTAATAAACTGTGGTGAAAATTTGACAATCATCATGCTAATTAAATCAATCAAATTGGATACCTCAATATTCTCTCCTCATTCATATTAAATAGTATCTGAATTATTTATTGGTTGTCAACATTAGACAAGTTATTGAAGAAAACTTGATTCTGACAACATAACTCAAAGTATCCCATCTGTGATGTGGACATACACTATTTCACTCCATGGAAACACTCTGTTCTATTTTCTGATACAGTGTTAGATACAGAATTTGATCAGCATGTGCTTGAGCATTGCAAAGTTAAGCTCACAATATTTTTTGTCATATGAGTGATGGATAATGCCTAACACCAGCTGTCTTTTCAGCTGTGACCTGCCATCTAACTTGTCAAATAGCTCAATCAAAAAAGCAGTAAGAGATGCTATTCCTTTTGCTGAGAGAAATGCCTCAAGTCATAAGGTGTCACAATACCCCTTGGTGATTTACATAGAACTGTTTCCATACCACATTTTCTTCTTCTCTTATTGATATTAGATAATGGCAGATTAATATAAGGATCATCATTAAGACACTTTTCACATTTTTCTTTTGCTTATTAGTAGACCCATTGTATCATCTTACAGAAGGCACTGAAGTATCAAAGAGCCCTAATGATTTTTGAGCCTTAGTTGTTTGACAGGTCTGTTTAGTTTTAGTATTCAAGTCAAAGAGATATACAAAATAAATCGAAGCATTTTGTTCTCTAATTAATTCCAACTCCTGAGACAACTCTGTAAATACAAATGTTAATTCTCAAAATGGGAGTAATGAGATCCTCAATGTTCCGTGTAGGTAAGATGACTATACCATAGGTACTACACTGTGGAAATAACTCACTTTTCCAGGAACCTCATAAATAGGAATGTATTTCCTCTGTCACTTATTTTTTTATTTCACCGTTTTTAGGCAGTCCATCAGCACTGTGAAAAATTAGTGAGTGTCATACTTTCTTGATGTACATGTTAAACTTTATGAATCATGAAGTATATTTTTACTTCTGTTTCATTTTCATTAATAGGGACATTGTGGGGCACCTGGCTGGGTGGCACAATTGGGTGAGTGTCAAACTTGTGATCTCAGTGTGGTAAGACTGAGCCCTGTCCCCTAGTCTGGATCTGTGCTCAGCACAGAGTCTGCCTGGGGTTTTTTCTCTCTCACTCCCTCTAACCCTCCTCTGGTGGATTCTCTCTCCCTCACAATGGATAAATAAGTCTTTTTTTTTTTTTTAAGATTTTATTTATTTATTTGACAGAGAGAAATTACAAGTACACTGAGAGGCAGGCAGAGAGAGAGAGAAGGAAGCAGGCTCCCTGCCGAGCAGAGAGCCCGATGCGGGACTCGATCCCAGGACCCTGAGATCATGACCTGAGCCGAAGGCAGCGGCTTAACCCACTGAGCCACCCAGGCGCCCTAAATAAGTCTTTAAAAAAATACGGAAATTGAGAGTTAGGAGATCATTATATCCCCTGACAAAGTGAAGTAGAACTGAACATCTTGAATTAAATCACTGGGTTAAATAAGTAAAGGGGTCCAGTTCAAGTCAAATTTTTCTAATGTCTTCATATAAGAAACTGATTCAGAGCAGTGGTAACCAAATTTCCTTGTGCTTATGGGACTCATTAAAAAATGGAAGAGTATGATTTTTTTTTTTTTCCTCCTTACCTACAGATTCAGATGCACCCAATGTTTCATCTTTCTCTATTCCTGGTAAATGGAGATTTCTTTACTTTTTATCCTTTTAAAGTTATTTCTTTACTTTTTATCCTTTTAAAGTTATCCTGTTGCCAGGACCAGTTCTAACCAAGCAGATGTGACAACGGTTACACTCTGAGCTGAGGCATTTACTTGAATGTGCTCTTTCTCCTATCACATTAAGTTGGGGGCAGAAGTCTCTCTTCCCATGATGACCATATTAAACATGTAAGATGAGTAAAATAACCTTTTTCATGCAACTGTAGTTTGGTCCTTGTATGTTATAGAATAACTTTGTCCATGCTCCTATCAGGCAGGAAGTAGGATTGTACTAAAAGTCAGCATTTTTGGAAGTGTTATCAGTTATAAATTATACATGTAGTCCATGGATCACATTTTAAGAGATATTATTGATTTAGCCTTCCGTTTGGAAATTTTTATTTTTTTTTCCTCTATGATACATGATCATAGTGAAAATTTGATAACTTGAAATTTGGTAACCATTGTACTTAGTTCAGGTTCTGCTATAAAAGTAACAAAGAAATCCCAGTTGAAGTATCAGGTCAGATCTCTTTATTCACTTAATTAATAAAATTCAAGATGTTCAGTTTTTCTTCAGTTTCAGTTTTTCACATGAGTCCTGTGCTCCCTTACTGTATTTTGAAGACCATATTTTTTTTTCAAAGACTATTATTTTAGAATAGTTTTAGGTTTACATCAAAATTGAGAGGAAGGAAAGAGATTTCTCAAATGTCCCTTACTCTACGCATGCATGATCTCTCCAAGTATCAGCCAGGATGGTAAGGGTTTTTTGTTTGTTTGTTTTGTTTTTTTAGCAGTGGGTTAACCTACGCTGACACATTATAATCAGCCACGTCCATAGTTTACCTTTAGGTTCACTTTTGATGTTGTACATTCTATGGGTTTGGACAATTGCATAAAGGAATGTATCCATTATATGGAGTATTTTTACTGCCTTTAAAATATTATATGCTCTGCCTATTCATCCTTCCCACCACTTCACCCCTGGCAATCAGTAATCTTTTCATTGTCTATATAGTTTTGCCTTTTCCAGATAGCATATAGTTGAAATCGTACAGTACATACTTTTCAAATTGGCTTCTTTCACCCAGTCATATGCATTAAAAGTTTCTTTATGTGTTTTCATGGTTTGAAAGCTCATCTCTTTTCATTATTCTATAACCTGGATGTACCATAGCTTATTTATCCATTCACCTAGTGAAAAACAACTTGGATGCTTCTAACTTTGGGCAATTATGAGTAAAACTACTGTAGACATGTATGTGTAAGGTTTTGTGGGGACATACTTCCCAACTCCTTTGGGTAAACACCAAAGAGTGGGATTGCCAGATCACATGGCAAGAGTAGATCTAAGTTTATGAGAAACTGCCAAACTATCACTGTAATATCTTGCATTTTCACCAGCAATGAATTCCTGTTGTTCCACAACATGGACAGAATTTGATGCTGTCAGTTCCTATATTCTGGCCAATCTTGTAAGTGTGTAGTGGTATCTCATTGTTGTATCATTTTGCATTTCCCTCATAACCTGATATGGAGGAGTATCTTTTCATATTCATTTGCCTCCCATATTTCTTCTTTGGTGAGGTATTTGTTAAGGTCGTTTTTCCTTTTTTTAATTGAGTTGTTTGATTTTTATTATTGATTTTAAATAGTTCTTTGTATATTTTGCAAACAGTCCTTTATCCAATATAACTTTTGCAAATATTTTCTCCCAGTCTGTGGCTGGTCTTTTCATTCTTTTGATACTATCTTAGGCAGAGCAAAAGTTTTTAATTTTAATAAAGTCCAACTTATTAATTTTATCATGGGTTGTATCTTTGACATTGTATCAAAAAAATGTATCACCAGCTTATCAACTTTTTAATGTTCCTATCAATATTTGTAGAATGGAGGTTAAAATATATCCCTTTCTTAGTACATGTAGTCCTTAATTCCTGCACTGAATTTGCTCCTTCAATCAACATACAACATGCTTTTTGGAGCACTAACTGTGGGAAAAGTATTATCTATGTGGAAAGAATAAGGGATAGAAAAATTCACATGTAGAGGTTTGCTTGGTACAGGCTTTAGATTGAGAAGTGAAATAAAGACCTTTCTCAATTTTGTTTTAAAATGCCTTACCAGTTAAGATCTAATGATCTAGGGTAATTAGACATTTTTGCACTTCATTTAATGTATGGAACAAATGATTTAGTGGAATGGCCTGAAACAAAGTGTCCTTTTATCTTTTTAGTTGTTCTCATTTCATTCTTACTGAATGACACATTAGTAGCTAGAAGGAGAAAATCTAATCCCCTCAGTCTTCCATATTTCCACTAGCAAATTTGCTCTTCTACATTTGGAAAAATATTGACCAGATCTATCACAATTATTCTGGAAAAACTAACACTTTTTAAGAGTCTTAAAGAAAAAGTAGCAAAGGTAATCTGAAGTTAAATACTGGTCTTAGTTAATTTGTAGAGTTTTTAAAATAGACGGATGAGCCAGATATGATTGTTCCCTGAATATATGGAGAGGGAATCCCACATGCTCTATAGAATTTGCCGCCTCACAGGATTTGCTTTTCAACATCTGATAAAAGTTTACTGGGGAGAAAAAACACTTTTGATGAACACTTTTTCTACATCAGTCCATCTGGTTCTCTTAGTTTCTATCTTTCAGTCACATCAAATCACAATAAAGCCATATGCTTGAATCGTATCATATAGTTTCCAAAGTTTAGGACTTAACCAAACTCCTTTATAGTATATAGACATCATTTTAATAAATAATGAGGACATGTAATTTCTCAGTTTCATTTTCTTTTACCTCACCAGTACTGGAATATAAATGACCCTATGAGATGCTTCTCTGCTTTCCCAAAGTACCTACTTCAGTGATTACCATTGAGGCAGCTGAGCTGATACTGCCCTCCATTTATCTTAAGGCTCTATCTACTAAAGCTTTATTTTATTCCCCAAGGGACACCCAATCTTGTAATACAAAAATGAAGTTTTATTTTACACTAAAAATTCTGTAGGGAAGTAAGGAAATTTTTTCCTTCATTTGACAAATATTTACTCAATTTCCTTCAAGTATTAGGATATAAGAGTAAATAAAACAGGCTCTATGCTCTCATGAAGAAGACAGACATTTTTATGGGGCAGAAAGACAGTAACAATAAACAAACTAAACAAATAAATATCATATAGCGAAAAGTGATAATAAACGTGAAAAAATAAAGCAAAGTGAGAGAGAGCACAGAAGGTGGTGAAATTTCATGTGGGACTGTCAGAGAAGTACCCCTTAATATCTAAGCAGACAGTTGAAGAAAGTGATGAGCAAGTCATGTGGATATCTAGGACATATAGAAAACAGATGTACAAGGGCTTGAAATGTGAGTGTCCTTGGAATGACTATGGAGCTACAGTGATTGCAGTGTGGCTCAGAGCAGTATAAATCATTGTGGAGGTGGAGTATGATGAAGAATGTTCTTGTCCACTGTGCCTGTACACCCAACTTTCTGGGTCTCTTCCCCCCTCTAAGCATTTCCTTTCCTGCCTCAGCCTCTTTAAACATTTTCCCTGGCTTTTGTTCAGAGAGTCAGCCTAATGGATCATCTCTTTTATGCTACCTCCTGGACTTGCACATAAGCCCCAGTGAAAGTCTTTCCTAGAATATTTCCTTGACCCCAGTGTACTTCTATTGCTTGGAGGACCCAGGAAGCCAAGTTGGTAATAAAATCATTTACAGAAGTCTACCTTCCCTTACCTATGGTTTTACTTACCAAAGTTTCCGTGCCCTGCTGTCATCCTTCACTCAGAAGCAAATGATCCTCCTTCTGACAGTTGCCAGAAGGTTATGAGTAACCTAATGCTGTGCTCCATTGCATCCCAAAGCATACCTCATCCACTTCATTTCACCCCATCCCGGAGCATTTTATCTTCTCACATCATCACAAGAAGAAGGGCAGATATAGTACAATAAGATATTTTGAGAGAGAGAGAAAGAACACATTTATATAACTTTTACTGCAATATATTGTTATTATCGTTTTATTAGTTATTATTGTTAATCTCTGATATTGTGATTTATAAGAAACGTATATTTGGTCATTCAGATGAACTTTTGTCTACATTTCTGGCTCACAGATCCCCAAAACTGTGGAATTTTCTAAGTGCAAAGGGCAATAAAGTTGCTTTTGTTATGTCAATGAAGGTTACCCCACCTCTGGCAAGGGGCTGGGGGTTGAAGCAGCCAATGGCTAATGACTTTGTCTATCACAACCATACAGTGAAGCCTCTGTAAAATAAAAGTACAGTAGGACAAGATTCAGAGTTTCCAGGTTGGTGGCACATCAGTTTTGGAGATTGGGGAGAATTGGAGAGAGTGTCATTCCACTCTCCCCAATCTTTCCAACCAAAGCTTCATGCCGTTTTCTCAGAGTTTGCCATATGTAGTAGCTCTCTATCTGGATGTTGATTTGCATCCTTTATTATATCTCTTAATAGACTGGTAAACAAGCATTAGATGTTTCCCTGAGTTCTGTGAGCCACTCTAACAAATGAAAACGACCCAAGGAGGAGGCTATGGAAACTTAAAACCTGTAGCCGACTGATCAGAAGCACAAGTAATGGCCTGGGATTTTGGACTGGCATCTGAAGTAGAAATAGAGGGGCAGTCTTGTAGGATTTATTACCCCATGGAATTTCATGCTACCTCCATATAGATCGTGTCAGAATGGAGTTGAATTCTCAGACATTGTGCTGGTATCCCAAAATTACGTGGTGTTTATGGGGGACTCCCATGTTGGAATTGGGTCTAAGAACCCTAAAATAATTTCTTACTATGTCTAATTTACAAATTAAACTTTACGATAAGTATGTATATACACACACACAAAAAAAACCAAAATAATATATATAGGGCTCAGTACTAGCTATGGCTTTAGGCATCTACTGGTAGTCTCAGAACATATCTCCAACAGATAGAACCTACTAAATTTTCTCAAATTTCATTCAGGAAAACTATTAGAAATTTAATTTTGAAGACTGACGTGAGGGTGCAAAACAAAACAATAACAAAATTCCCCAAAAGATAGCTATAATCTTTTCATTATATATACATATATGTATTCTAATTATATTCATATATATTAATAATGTATAATATAAGGTAATCAAGTGTGTATATAATATATATTCATTATTCCCATTGTGCTCTATTGGTTTTCCAGATCTTATTCCACTGAACCTCTACAAATCCTACCTACTTTCCAAAAAAATCCAGAAAATCCCATGCCACTTATACCTAATATTTCTCATGGGCACAATGAAAGATTAGAACTAAGGTCATAAAAAATTATTTGGTTCTTCAAGATTAACTTTTGATTGTTTCCCTAAATCTCCTTCCTATTTCCAAGTATTGTATCACATTATTAACTTTCCAAAACTGAAATGCAAAAGAAAACAAGCAAATCAGTTAAAACTGGTATGTTTTGGGGGGGGGGGCGGATTTTGTGGTTCACAGAATAAGATTCTTTCTATATTATTACACTCCTCTCTGCCCCACTTTATATTTTTTAAAGATATTATTTATTTATTTGAAAGTGAGAGAGCACAAACAGAGGAGCCACAGAGGGAGAGGAGAAGCAGGCTCCCTACTGAGAGGGGAGCCTGATGGGGGCTCCATTCCAGGACCCTGGGATCAGGACTGGAGCAGATGCTCAACTGACTGAGCCACCCAGGCACCCCAAGATACAAGATCTTATTTAAATCTTTTGTTTTAACAGGTCTTCTCTACACTAGGTGAAGGTGGTACCCTCTTATTTCTGCCTCTTATTTCTGTGGGGTTAGAAGTCTAGGTTCTACTCTTGGCTTCCTGGGCTCCACTAGTCCTCGGACATTACCCCTCAGGGAGGAGGGGGGTCACCTCTTTACTACAGGACTGTCTTGGAGGGGTTGAGAGGGTAGTCCAGTCTCCTCATATTCTGTCTCACTTTTTAGAAAACTTCCTAACTTCTCCTTGTTTCATGTCTTTATGGGGCTTATGTGTTTTTATTCTTAGCCATTTAATAACTTTCGGGGAAGTAAATGAAATGATTACTAGCTAGTAGTTCTTAACTCAACATTTGAGTTTTGTGACTGACAAATATATTAAATGGTCAAATTTTAATTAAGCTTTATTGATTCCATTGATCTTAATCTACATCAGACACAGATAGAATTGACCTGTGAATGCATTCCACCATTTTTTTGTTGTTGTATTTTCTAGGTCTAAATTACATAGTAGAAGTGAATGGGTGTATATTTCTGTTTATCTTTTAAAATATCATCACCTGTCAAAATATTTGTTTAATAATAAAATGCTAGAATAACATTTTCTGAAATTTTGAGAGACAGGGTTTCATGAATAAATAGCAGCTAGTATATTTACCTTGTCTGGAAGAGAAGTAACAGAATCGCTTTATGTCAATCAATATGAAAATGTAATTTAATCCAATGAGACAAAAATCAATTTTCCCTTTTCAAAGTTTTAAAGTAGGTAAATATCACCTGTTCTGCTTAATTAGTTTTTGATATTTGTACAAACTCACCTTTAAGCTTCATAACAATACAGCTTTTGTTTGAGCTTCAGATTTCTTTTCTCTCTCCTAATTGCATTCTGTGTTAGCTGGTTAGCTGGAAGAGAAAGCCTTTCTTCCCAGAGAAAGCATGTTGTCTTCATGGTGGTGCAAAGAACTTTCAGGCTCCAATGATCAGAAACGCCTTCTGCTGTATTCTCAACTGCTCTAGTTAGTAAATGAAGTTTTGCCTGCAAACTACAATTTACCATGAACCCGCCATGCATTTTGAAAGAGAATATTTGAAAGTTATATTGTTGCTGATGTTTATAAAAGCAGAAAGGAAAGAGGAATCTCCACAACTCTCAATTGCCATATCTGAGTCATTTAAGAATTCAGAATTTGATTTGAAGTGCAGACCGAATGCCTTATTTAATTCAGTAAATTTGAGAAAGGAGGCATAGGTTTGAAGGAACATATCCAGACGTACCACACTGTATAATCTGGTACTTGTAGGTGAAAATCAACTCCAGTTTAGGAAGAATAAAGCTAGGCCTCATTATTATTGCCAAACTTAGTTTGTCTGTCTCAGGAGAGAAATAGTTTCTACGGATATGGAGAAGTAAACCCCAGATTCCCCTTCAGGAAAGAATATATTGTCTAAGCTCCCCATACCTCCAGCTATCACTTTCAGGATGGTCTCAACTGCAGAGGGCACCCTTGTTCAAGGTCATGTCCTTTCTGGAGTGACCCATAAGTCATCATAAGTTATCTTAAGTAAAGACTAATAAAAGGTGGGAGGGGCTTGGGGTGAGAGGATAGAGGGTGTACCGACTTCGTTATTTTCTCTTCAATTCAAGAGAGCTGAGATGGTCATTTCAATTCCAGAGTTTCTGAGAATTTGGCTGAGTGTGTTGCATCTGTCTTATCTTGCTTTGCCTGTTTTTGTTGTTGCTTGTTTTTGTTTTTTCTTGTTTTGTTCCCCTCGATAGGTGTTGACAAAAAGCTTTTGTTTGTTTGTTTTTTATTTTATCCCCCTAAGAAACATCCTGACCCAAAACTGTGACTACCTTTGGCTTCCCTCAGAATCTGATGTACGACAGCTACGACAGCACTGTTGTCAAGGACCACAGAATATCATTAATTCTTAAGAGATGTGTACATCAATTATAGTGTTTTTTTGTGTTGTCAGTCAAATGTTTTATTGGTCACAGAATATAGTAAAACAAAGTGGCAATAATAGGTAGATTCCATGAAGCTTTATTTTCTAGCATGTACTGTCATTTCTCTGGGACTACATGGTTTTTTGTTGTTGTTGTTGTTGTTGTTGTTGTTTTTTGCCTCTAAATTAATAACACCTATTTTAGAGAGATGTGGTTAGGATTACAGAATTAAGTAAAACTGTAGGCATTAAATAAATAATAAATAAATTAATAGTTTTAGAATAAGAAAGAAAACAAAGGCATTGTTGTTAAGAAAATGGACTCTTGTGTTAGTCTGATTTTGTTCAAGAAATACCTGTCCCCTTCATGATAATTGGGTCCTTGATAATTTGTTAGCCTCAGTTGCCACTTCCACAAAATGGGGATTAGAGGAAATGAAAAATATCAACATTTTGTTGAAATGAGTAAATTGAATAACACATACAAAATTCTTATATGCTATTAGGCTCAAAGTAAGCCCCAATAAATAATAGGCATTTTTTAATAAAATGAAAGGAATGTGAAATATAAGCCTTATTAATATTAACCCTATATGCTTAAAAATGTGGAGTTTGTGAGATATAACAACAATGCTGGCCAATTATTAGATAGTAATGTTAGCCCTGTTCTGAGAAAGAGAGGGGGGAAGGACACTGTAAGTTTTCCATCCAACAGAAGTTTAAGGAATTATGAACGGGGCCTTTCTTTTTCAAGACTAAAACATACGCGTGTTGTAGAGGAATTCACTCGATTCTACATGCTAATGTAAGCACTGCTTGTACCATTGCCCCTTCCCAATTACCATCAGAGTGACTTCATTAAAGGTACAAAATTTGGGAGAGAAATCTGTAGATAGACCAGAAACCAGCAAGGGTGTCCTGCCGGTTATTCTCAATTTGGCCTATACTCCTATTCTCTGATGTTCTTTGCCTTGTTCTGCATAAAAAAAGGCTATGTCCCATTGTATATGTGAATGAACTATTACTCAGCCGTCAGAAAGAATGAACACCTACCACTGACATCGACATGGACAGAACTGGGGGTATGACACTGCGTGAAGTAAGTCAGTCAGAGAAAGACCATTATAGGGTTTCACTCAGGTCGAATATAAGAAGCAGCAGGAAGGCTCATAGGGGCAGGGAGGGAAAACTGAGTGGGAGGAAATCAGAGAAGGAGAGAGACTACGAGAGATTCCTGGCTCTGGGAAACAAACTGAGGATTGCAGAAAGAGGGATGAATTGGAGGGATGGGTAACTCCGTGATGGGCATAAGGAGGGCATGTGATGAGATTAGCACAGGGTGTTCTATCCAACTCATGAATCATTGGACATTACATCAAAAACTAATGATGTATTATATGTTGGCTAGTTGAATTTAAAATAAAAAATGTAAAAAATGAAAAGGCTCTATCCCAAAGACCATGTGACAAGGATTTCTTGACCAGCAGCTGGCTTCCTGGAAGTTCAGAAGGTGGGTTGATACTTACAGGTTACAGGAGACAGAGAGGAGAGAGATTTTTTAAAAATATATTTGCTTGGTTTTGAGTTCTTTCTCTCTTCCTATTTCTTTATACCTAACAAGAGCTGTGTCATTTTCAGACTGAAGCCCTTCCCCCACAATGTCTGTTCCCATTGATCTCCAGTAACCCTAGTTCTTCTCTGTGTTCAATTTAGTTTTTATTTTCTTTAAGATTTTATTTATTTATTTGTCAGAGAAAGAGAGAGAGAGGGAGAGAGAGAGAGGGAGAGCGCACAAGCAGGGGGAGTGTCAGGCAGAGGGAGAAGCAGACTCCTTTCTGAGCCAGGAACCGATGTGGGACTCAATCCCAGGATTCCGGCATCATGGCCTGAGCGGAAGGCAGACTCTTAACTTACTGAGCCGCCCACTCAGGCATCCCTTCCCCTGAGTCCATTTAGACCAGGGAAAGTTTGGGTTTTCTGCTGCTGTTGATTATTGATTACCTAATAATCTTAGCTTACTTCTTTAAGCCTGTCCCTACCTATGACACCTATCCTTCTCTTGCAATCCTTTGGTTTGTACTATCTGAGGTGAATTCTGGTTCAGATCAAACCATCCCTTGTTTATTTTTATATGTGAATATTTGTTGGCATCTTGGGATCGTACTGTAACACTTCAGACATGGTAATTAGACTAATATTGTTTTTTTTTCATTGTTTGAACCTACAATGACATTTACACATAACAATAAGTGACAATTTACTAATAGATATACTCTCTCATTACATGTTAGTGTAATATCTTTTTAAGAATAATATGTATTTTTACATAAAAAGACACTTTATGGGTATTTAGCTCTCTACTACATGTCTATACTCTTCAATTTTCTCAAACTGAAATCTCATCTCTAAGAAAACTGTTTTTTGTTTCATTCAAGTTAAAAAAATTTATACAACAAACCAGTTTCCAAAAATAATCAATATTGCACCAACTCAAAGGTAAAAAAACTGAATTTATACCTACTTTCAAAGAGCTTTTTTATTTGACCAAGAATCTTGAGCATAGTAGTTTTAGTATTTTGAATATGAACAAAATTGATTAGTTATCATAATCCATAATCTTTGTTAAAGACTTCTAATCTGCTTTGATTATTCAAATCTAAACAAATTGTAAAACTGGGTCTCCACACTTCTAAAGTGATAAAAGAGTGATTAATTAAACTTGGTCATCATTCTTTTAGAAAAATTTTTATAGCATTATTGCTAAGTGAAGATTCAGGAGAAAAATTACCATGGTGGCTCATGCTGGAAAACAAAGACACTAAAAGCTAAAAATATATAATTTATTACAGCATTTAAAATTAGAGCTACAACAAAGAAAACCATTTGCGAGGCTCATATTCTTAGTGGATTCAGTATTGTTTTTCCAGCTTAAGTTCATTATTGGGAGGTCTCACATCCAACTCACTGAAAACTATTCACCAAATTCAATATTTATTTACTAGGAATCATGTAGTAGAATATTTATTTCTTTATTATATTTTCTGTTTAAATACCAATATTTCAAACAATGGGAAAATTTAAAAACACGAGTGAGTACAACTTCTAAACAGTTTCCATATTACAGGACACATAATGTAATGTCACAAATTCATAGCATTTACTGCAAAATAATGCCAAATTATTCTTATAAATAAACAATATTCATATAAGGAATCAATTGTGTTTTAATTGGGTGTCTATGGGAAATATGTATTTGTTTAATTACAATGTATAACTCAAGTCAGTGACACTGAAATATAAAAGTCATTATGTTGAAATATAAAGTAACTAGGAAAATGTGATCAGATTTCACATCTGATGAATACAGAATTACACATTCCATGTTGTGTGAACTTCTGCTTAGTGAGAATGACAGACCTGGAATGATTGCTCACTAACATTTTTCTTTAACTACTATGTATATACATACATATATATATGTATATATGTAATACTAATATGTATGTATATGCATAGATATGTATATATATACATAGATGTGCGTGTGTGTGTGTGTATATATACACATATATATATCTTCTATATTACAAGTATTTGCTAGATAATTTACCTGTATAAATTCATGAATTCTATGAAAGCCTCATGAGAATCTCTGTAACTAATTATATGACGGATCATGAAAGACTGCCTGGCCTTTCAGTTTCATAAAGATCAGAAGCAACTACTTGAGTTTGTCTCTAACTGAGGTCAGGAGAGGACATCTTCAACTTGATGGAGAAAGAGATCAAAGCCGTGAGTTGAGAGGGTGAGTGCTGACAGTTACCTTGGGATAGCAGAGGGCAGAGAAGAGGTGAAATGGTGAAAACAGAAGCAATTGAGACCAGCAACTACCCCAGTCAGAAACCAAGTTTGCTTTCCAAGATCATCTTAGGCTGTTTTGAGGGACTCCCATTTACACATTGGGGGTTAATACTAAAGCTCAGATATCACTTGATTGTAAGTATACAGACAATGATGAGAAATGTGGATATTTTCAATACTGATATATTTAATTAAATATCATTATTATCTCATTGCCTAGAACACAAAAGTTACAATATGGGTTTTTGTATCTTTTTTGATAAAGTCAATAAATTTTGCAAAGTACTATAGAGAAATTTTATGAACATCAACCTTGATAGAACATTTTAAGACATGTCGAGTTATAAGAAATGGGCTCCTATTAAAAAGAAAGAAAGAAAGAAAGAAAGAAAGAAAGAACGAACGAACCAGGCTTCTATTTCACTAATAACATTCTATGATGTATATCAAGTATTTCACATAAAGGAAGTATTCAGTTAATAATAGATATTTCCTTCATGGAATAGAAGCATTCCTTTCACTTTTAAACCATGTAACCTATTATATTCACTTTATTATTTGAAAATAAAAATAACTACAAAATATACAGGAAATGTTGTGTTCTATTTCTGAAAAATAATAGGTAATTAACTCTGACATATATGACTCAGAGGAAACTATGAATTTAGAAAGTCATATGATTTTAGAATTTCTCTTATAGATCATTTAAAATATTCATAATAAAGTTTCCACTACTTTATTCATAACTTCTCAGTCACTTTTTAGTTTAAATTTGGTCTTTGTACCAGAAAAAAAAAAAAAAAAGAGTCTTCTTTACCTCTCCCTCCAATCAATGAAAACTATAATATCCTTTCTTTTCATGCTTACCTAACATTATATGAATCACATCTACCTAATAAATATTAGTAAGGTTCTATTCCGTGGTAAATTCAGTTAAAAAACAACCATCTTTGCATACTGCGTCCAGTAACTGCAACAAAATGTGTTACTGCAAACATTTCTTATTAGAAACAAAAATTTGTTAGCGCTAGTAAAGTAAATGATTTGGAGATGAAGTTCGGGAGAAGTAGAATTAGAGATTTTATTGGCTGTGGTGGCTTTGCCATGTCTCACTTTCTTGCTATGCTGATCTGCATTTCCCAAATATCTTTTCCCTGAATGTTTCCATTTAAGATGAGCCACATAAAGGGTCTGTGTGCAAGATTTTGAGGGCTGAGATGGAGGAGCAGCTGCGTTTCAGTACACACACAGGTGGTCACCAATCTACTGGCTCATCTTCTTAGTGCGAGGCCGCGGATAGGAAGGACAGCAGTTGGTCGACCATCCTTGGATCCTCCTTCAGCTTTTCAACTTTTGGGTCAGTTATGCACCACACCCATGAGGATGGGACAGTTATGCACCACACCACACTTCATGAGGAAGGTACCAGGTTCTCCTGCAGGACACTCCTACCCATAATATCAGAGATGGCAAAAACCGTCATGCCTTTCAGTCTATCCTAAGGGAGTCCTGCTTGACTCAGTTCTCCAGCGTCATAGTACGCATCCTCTGTCCTAATTAACTTGCCTTGGAGACTTCAGGCTTCTGCGTCAGACATGGACACCGTAACCTTACAGAGGATGCTCAAGCAGCTCCCACAACTGTGTAAGATCAAAGGCCTTAACAAATTCTGTACCATAACCATAAATATTCTCTAATGGCTTAGTTTCCCCCATTCTTTTTTTTTTTTTTTTAAAGATTTTATTTATTTATTTGAAAGAGAGAGACACAGTGAGAGAGGGAACACAAGAGGGGAGTGAGAGAAGGAGAAACAGGCTCCCCACATAGCAGGAGGCCCAGATGTGGGGTTTGACCCCAGGACTCTGGGATGCTTAATGACTGAGCCACCCAGGCGCCACTGGCTTAGTTCCTCTTACTGAACCCTGACATACTGGCTCTTAAATAAGCCCTTAAAATGTTTACATGCTTTAACGGTTCAGTGATAAAACATTTATTATCTCTGAAGAATTTTAGATTAAATTGTTTGAAATGGGTTAATTTCAATTAAATATTTTAAAATACACTTACTTGACAATGCATTAGGATGTATAGTTAAATGAATGATAAAATCCACTATAAATCTTATGTCATTTATAAAACTGCATGAAAATAGCTTTCCCTTTAGGTTACCTTGCTTCCGACCTTATTCACAATGTCCAATTTTAACATGAAATGTGTAATTTGCTTTTGTATTATGTGGAGATAAGCTCTAGAACGATATTTTCTTTATTATAAAGGGTCTTTTAAAGCCCTTTGAATTACAAATATGTTTTCTTTGTTGAGAGCTTTGAGAACATAACCAGTGGACTGAGCTAAAGCACAGAAGAGACATAGATTTATTTTAAAGAAATATGTATTGGAAAAATTAGTCCAAAAGGTATAGTCACTCATAGATATAACTTTGGTAAAATTTTATTTTAATTTCCTCATAAACTATTAAATCTACAGAAATTTCAAGCAGTTGTCAAAGGATACTTAAGACAAATCAGATAGCTCTTTTTCACCCTTTTAAAAGCTGTAGCTTATCTATAAAAATAGGTGGATCCAAAAATCCAACAGCCTGGTAGGGATACCTTATAGAACAAAATAGTTACAGAAATAATTTTCACAAACTAAAGACTCATTTATCTTTTTATTTTAGTTGAAAACTTCAATTTTCAAATGATAATTATAAATGTGGGAAAAAAATGTTCTTGTTAGGTGGGAATTTCAGAGAACTGAAATAATTTTGCCTGTATTCAGTATTTGCATTAACATTTCAGACTAGCAATGCAATTGTACTATAAAACCAGAAGAAAAATTGGGCCAAAATTCAATAATATCAATATAAACGGAGTATCTACTTCCTGAATGTCTCTCTTTGGTATTTATGGTCAGAACTAGCTTCAGTTTTTCTTCAATGTGGTTAGCTTTGAACTCTACCTATTTACCTGGCCCTCAGACAGTTTCTTACATTTTTCATCCCTTACAAAATGTATAAAGAATATTACTCACATTCTTTCACTTATTCATTATTTCAATTTTCTTCATTCCTTTACCAAGACTGAGGACACAGACACACTTTTCTGTGATGAATTTAAAAAGATCAAAATTCCCCAAAACATACATTACTAACCATGCTTTTAACAAATTTTTGTCCTTTGCAAATTGTCCTTAAAAGAGACTTTTCAGCTTGTTAAAGGATTTTCAGACACTGAAGTTGTTCTGCTCAGAGCCTCTGAACCCCTAAAATGTAGAGGAACTCTAGACACAAAGCCATCACTGCATACTGGAATCTTGTGGGAAGAATATACATATGAATAATAGCTTTGAAAAAACAAATTAAATAAAAAGAGATAAAGGGAAGAAATGAGAATATTTACATAGCAATGAGAATAGCAAAGCGAATATTTTAACATAAAGTATAAATTTAATTTCTTATTTAAATACAATACACAATAAGAAAGGCCTGCTAAAGGTTTGAGTATCACAGAGAAGCAATCTCTTTTAAAAAACTCATCCATCTTTAGTTTGGGGCAATTTTTACAGACTAAAAACGATAAGAAGGGCTAACACACTTCCAGTGCTTACTTTAATGTCAAATTGTTCTATTTTATATGATTTTTTTTTTTTTTTAAATCACTGGATGACAACTCAGACACTTAGCTTCAGGCACTTAGAACAAAGTGTATTATTGGTGCTTAACTAATTTTATTATTTTATCAACCTCATTTTGTTCCAGAATATAATTTATTTCTATTTCAGTCTGTGCCCAGTGAGTGATAAAATTACTCAGAAATGTATATTATCTCAAGAACTCTTTCAAAATTCAATCCAATATTATTGAATAGAAAGACAAATGTTAGTAGGATATAATGCAGCCAGAGTTTTGGCAGATTTGTTTTAGTACTCGTGTGTAACAGAAAGAGTGACATTTCCATACAGAGGTAGATTTTCTTCAGTGAATCATAAAAACCACCTCTTTAGTCCTCCCCATCCTGTTCTAAGATTAATTACAATAATTCTACCACTAAAAGATTTTATCCACAGATGTCCCTGAAAGCATGTCCTCATTTAATGCAGTGCTATTCATTTTTCTGTTTTATGTGTTTTCCTAAATAAACTCTCCGAGAAAAGATATGAACCTCCAGGTGATCCCCATTTCTGTCTTAAGAGACAGGACATAATTGCTTTTCACGCCCCCCTTCTATCACCTCTTATTTTTAGCACTTAATCCTTCACTCATTAAAATAACTGCTTGAAGATGGCATTTCTTGTTGGAAAGTTGTAGATATGCTAAGTGGAGTGTGACAAATGAATTCTATAATGTGAAAACCTACTAGCTATCAGGTAGTAAGCGATGACTCTTGCCAGCTTTATTGACTATGAAAGAGACAAGATACAGCACATGCTGCTAGAGATACTCTATTTCCAATTTAAACCTTGATGTGTTAAATTCTACATTGGGTCTTTCGATACTATCATCCTGGAGCCAAGTCTTACATCAGGAGATAAAAGTTGTTTTCCACCCCCTCCCCAGAGAGAGCACATTTTCTATAGCTAAATTACACATATCAGTACTGGCTCTGGGTATTTTAGAAACACTAGTCTTGGTAGATTTTTTTTTTAAACTAGAGAACATAAACATACATATGTGTTAAAGTATGTGTTAAAATTTATTTTCACAAATTGGCAAGATTTTATTTTTATTTAATTCTGTATGAAATGACATAGTCTTCCCTCAAGTTACCTGATGGTTTTCACTTTAAAGCAGTTCCCATATGGCAATACAGTTCTTTACACGGAGTTATGTGAGGCCTAATAGCAAATCCTTTATTTTATTTTTTTAATTTAATTTAACTTAATTTAATTTATTCTCAGTGTTCCAAAATTCATTGTTTATGCACCACACCCAGTGCTTCCTTGCAATACGTGCCCTCTGTAATACCCACCACCAGGCTCACCCAACCCCCCACATCCCCCATGATTTGAGAGTACGTGGTATATTATAGAAAAGTCTTGGAGCTGGGACTATAAGATTTTGTTGTTTACTAATTTTGTGTCCATTCTTCTGAAAGTCTCAAGTTTCTCACAAGTAAATTGTATGGTTGTGGTGAAGGTCGTATTACATAAAATACATCATATATATTTTTATTGTTGTTCTGTTGATGCTATTTGAGAAAGAGAGAGACAGAGAGAGAGAGAGAGAGAGTTGGGGGGGAGGTCAGAAAGAGAGGGAAAGAAAGAGAATCTTAAGCAGACTCCATGCCTCACCACACAGCCCAAGGCGGGGCTCAGTCCCACAACCCTGATATCATGACCTGAACTGAAATCTAGAGTCAGAGGCTTAACCCAGTGACCCACCCAGGTGTCCCAAAATATATCATATATTTTGAATGATGGCTGACAAATAGTAGGTCCTTAATATATATAAATCACTCTCTGCAAGCACTTCTATATTTAGATATCTCAACCATGCTTTTTAAGGTTTCATGAAAGAAATAAATACCTATTTTTAATTCATCTTTTCCTCCTATAATCATTCTAAGAGATGTGTTTGCTCACGAGATTTAAACAAAGTTATTAGGTGGTGATTTAAATACAATAAAATCAAAAATTATTTTTAAAGAGCTATTGGTAAATGCTTGATTCTTTTATAGAAGATAATGCTAGCATTAGTGTGAAATTTAATCATATGTCTCCTTTCTCAAGATTACAAACATATAATAAAAATAAATTAAAAAAACAAACAAAACAAACAAGCAAACAGAAAAGATGATAAGCACAAACTGTTTTTCTCTTTTCCAATTAAAATATGACACTTATTTTCAAGATATTATCTTTTTATTGCACTTAAGGTGAATTGCAGCTCTAATTAGATGATACTTTTTGAGGCATAAATAGCCAATATTTAAAAAAATCATACTTGCAATTCCTGGTGAAAAGTATAGTCACTGTAATAATGTTAAGTGGGTCATCTACTTATATTTAAGATAAAATTCAACAGATTAATGTATGTTAATTTTGTAAAGTTTACCATAATGATCTATTGGTAAAACAATCATTTCATTAGAGACTTTTGCCATGTAGGCTTTTCTAAAAAAATGAATTATTTAAAATTTTGTTGTCAACAAATGGAATTTTTTCCTGAACCCATGATACTTCTATGAGCACAATCAGTATACAGTGTAGGACTGGTAAATGTGGGACTAAAAGAGGAAACATGATGTGTATGTACAATAAAAAGGCGATTTTTATCACTTCAAGTAACTATTTTTAAAAAGGTAGTAACATTTTAAATAAATCTATATCTTTTAATAAAATTTTTCTTAGAACTATGAGTCAGGAAGAATTACATTATTTCAAAGAGAACTTAGTTAAATCTATATTTATTAAAAATAGACTGCAAATTTATTAATAATCTATGGGGAAATACTTATTTTTACATTAAAAAAAGACCAGCTATACATTGATGTTAAAGTTTTTAAAAATATTTTTTATCTTTAACTTTACAGCATTTACACCATCATTTCAAGGAATATATATTTATGCATTTATTGTTTTATTCAATATGTTTTATTTATTCTAGACCTCAAAAATTAAATTCCATTGTTAAAAATAAAAATATATAACTTTTAAATATATACATAAATAAATAGCAATTTCAGAATCTACAAATATTTTACCCACGTAGATATAATTTTAAAATACAAAATTATTTAGCAAACAATTTGGTTCTTTTTTTTTTCTTTCTTTCTTAAAGCTATTATTTAATTTGTCAGAGAGAGAAAGAGAGCACAGCAGAGGGAACAGCAGGCAGAGGGGGAAGTAGGCTGCCATCTGAGTAAGAAGCCTGATGCAGGACTGGATCCCAGGACCCTGGCATCATGATCTGAGCCAAAGGCAGCTGCTTAACCAACCAAGTCAACCAGGCATCTCATGGCTTTTGAAAAGGAATATATTTCCAACAAGACTCTCTCCATTTAGTGAAAGAAGTAGATAAAGCTCATAATGACTTATTAATTATAATTAATATACTTATTTTCATTTGATTTTGATAATTATTTCCAGTTGAATTATAAATACACTTACTTTTTCCTTTTAGACATGCAACCAATTCTTTTAAATCAGCTCAAGTAAAATAAAGCAAAACAAGAACTTCTAAAAGAGCCTATTTATGAAATATATAGATAAAATACTCTTTAGCCACTCTGAGAGAGTTCCAACCCTTGGTTTGGAAATTGTCTTTAAACTTACATATTAATGTCTGTTGAAGCACTACCAAATTTCTAAAGTCTTTACATATGTCAGGTGTCATATACACCCAACTGCTTCCTAGAAATATAACAGTTGATGATAAACTGTTAACAAAAATATTCCATGAGTCAGAGAATTGTAAAGTATTATACAGAGATATGACTCAGGGTAACATGTTTCAAATAAATAATCTAAGAAAGAATATGTAACTGCATATTTACTATCACCCCATTTTATTTCAGCTTTATTAGTATGAAGAACGTAAAACGTTCGTTTTGTTTAAAAGCTTGCTAAACTAAATTTAAATACCGAGATTAAAATAAAATAAAACAAAAAATGGCTGTGTAACATTTTGATACTTTTTTTTGTTTGTAAGATTTTATTCATCTCTTTGAGAGAGAGAGAGAGTGTAAAACAGAGAACGTACAAGCAGGGGAGAGGAGCAGGACTGGGAGAGAGGGCTGAGTGGGGGACAGGAGCAGAGGCAGAGGGAGAAGCAAACTCCCCACTGAGCAGGGAGCCCAATGCAGGGTTTTATCCCAGGACTCCATCCTGGGACTCTGGGATCATGACATGAGCTTAAGGTAGATGCCTAACCCACTGAGCCACCTAGCCGCCCCCTTAATTTTAATTTTAAAAGGTCATTTATGTCTGGAATGATATCCCTTGTTGACACTCCCTATTTTAACTTGTTTTACATTCTTATCAAATTTTTCCAAACAATATTTTGTTCTTATTTTTGTCCCGATTTGTTCAAGTTACATTAAGATTAGTAGGGACCAAGATTTACCATTATGTTTAATTTACAATGTATCTTGAAGACAATAGTGACAATGATAGTTTATACTTACTGAACAAATACCATGGTCTGGCACCATGTTCAACAGTTTGCATGCATTGGTACTTTAATCCCCACATTCTTATAGTGTAGATTCTATTATTGCTTCAAAGTTACACAGTAAGAAATAGCTTTGGAGATGTTAATAACACAACCAGGTCAGACATTTACTAATGCTAACCATTTGACACCAACATCCCTGTTCTTAAAGTCATTATTTGATGTACTTTATTAAACAAGTTTATTCTCTGCTATTGAGTAAGATTGAATTGAAGACTTTAATTTTAAAATTGTATAAACTATTTTAAGTATAGAAAAGTATATGTGCAATAAATAATGAACATTCAAATACTTATCAGTAAGCATAAGGACTAAATCCGTATAACAATAAAAATCACTGCTTATACTACCCATTATATCTCTCCTTTCCTCCTGACATCAGTGAAGAAGTATCTACTTATATGTGGATACTCTGAAAAAAATACATACAGTTTTTTTTTTTTTTATTTTTATTTTTTTTTTTTTATTTTTTTTTTTTTTAAAGATTTTATTTATTTATTTGACAGAGAGAAATCACAAGCAGGCAGAGAGGCAGGCAGAGAGAGAGAGGAGGAAGCAGGCTCCCCGCTGAGCAGAGAGCCCGATGCGGGACTCGATCCCAGGACCCTGAGATCATGACCTGAGCTGAAGGCAGCGGCCTAACCACTGAGCCACCCAGGCGCCCCCATACAGTTTTGTTTTAAGTATTAAAACCACAGCAGATCACAGAAGAATGTTATTATAGTATATAATTTATATTTCCTTTCCTACTTGTTTTGTTGTTGTCTGGCTCCTTATGTTTGCAACATTCATTTTTGTCAATTTATGAGGTATCAGTTTATTTTTTATTTTTTAAAATTTATTTTGGAGAGAGAGGTGTCAGGAGGGGGAGGAGGAGCAGAAGGAGTGAGAGACTCCCAGGCAGTGTTTCTATTGAACACAGAGTCTGACACAGGCCTGGATCCCAGGACCCTGAGATCATGACCAGAGATGAAACCATGAGTCAGACCCTTCACCAACTGCGCCATCCAGGTGCCCCTGTGGCTCCAGTATATTTAATTTCATGGTTTGATAGCACACCCTTACATGAACAACCAAATAATCTAATTGTCCTTACCCTCACTGAGAAACACTTTTTACTATAACATGGAATGAAGCTCTGATTATTTGTGTCTCTAAATCTATGTGAGAGCTTCTCTAGGATATGTAACTGAGAGTTGCTCTAGGTCATAACTGGGGGTATCTTTTATCCTATTAGATATACCAAATTAGTTATCAATTACCTTATGAATATTTAAATTCTCAAACAAATATTTCTATTTTCTCTTTCTTAACATTTCTACCAGCAAGTAAGATTAAAATACTAATTTTTGCCAATCAGCTTGGTCTTTAATGATATATAATTTTGTTGATAATTTGTCGACCCTTAATAAGTAGTAACATGAAACATCTTTTCAAATACTGAATGTAGATCAAACATGCCTCTCTTCTTTGAATTTCCTTTCTATATAGATAGTAATTATTTTTTGTTAATTTGATGTAATTTTTCATATAAGTGGTAAATATCATACTGTTATTTATTTTTTATATTGTATGGTGTTATTTGATAAAGTTATAAAGTTTTATATGAAATAGCCATGTCCTATTTATGTTTTGAAATATTTTTGTCTTGGCATGGAGTGTGATTGTGTGTTAACATATAATATAGTATATATTTTCAATAGTTACTTGAGAATATTTTATCTGAAACAATAAATATAATTTATCATATAATCTATAAGCTTTAGAAAGAATGCTTTCCTTATTTATTTATTTATTTATTTATTTTTATTTGACAGAGAGATCACAAGTAGGCAGAGAGGCAGGCAGAGAGAGAGTGGGGAGCCAACTCCTCACTGAGCAGAGGGGCTCGATCCCAGGACCCTGAGATCATGACCTGAGGCAAAGGCAGAGGCTTAACCCACTGAGCTTAACCCACTGAGCCCCTCATTTAGGTCTTCAATTGACATCAATAAGTTTTGTGTATGTTGTTCAGTAGCTATCAAGTTCTTTCACTCACAAAGGTAACCAATTATCTTAGCAACATTTATCAAATATTTATGCTCTGCTCACGGCTCTCCATTGTCTTTGTGTAATAGATACAACTGTATCTATTGTTTAAAAGATACAACTCTATCTGTGGGTCTGCTTCTAAACTCTACATAGGTCGTTACTTCTGACTTAACATATTTTAGTATATGGTAAGGAAATTTCCCCATCTTCTTTTTGTATATTAGTAAGTCCTTTGCTTCATTTAGATCTTGCTTTACTACATAAATTTTAAAATTGGCTATTTAAGTTACATATAAAATTTCTGTTAGGATTTTTTGGAGTTGCATGGTTTTTATTGATGAAATTTTGAAATTCATGTATTTATTCTAAGGAAACTTCCTACTCATTAATATGATTTAACTTTTATTTCTGTTTTCTTGAATGATATTTTTACATCATTCATCCTTTCCATTGAAGCTGATAGTGTGATTCTTACTTATTTCTTATTCTTATTTCTATTCTTATTTCTTACTAATTTTTATTTCATTACTAATTTTATTTTATTTCATGATGAGTGATTTTATTTTCTTCTACCTTCCACTGACCATTCTTATTCTAATTGTGCCCTCTTTAATCACCTTATCTTTTATACATATTTTATTATCTAGTACGACAAATCCACTTTCATTGCTATTCTGTATAAGAACTCATTTTATTTTTATTACATGTTCTTTTCAGAAGAATGTCTTTGATTTATACATATATATCAGATATATAATTATATATATGAGGCTTTAATTAGACTCATATGTCAACAACTATATTTATATATATGTATGAAGTATGAAAGCAGTTGATCTAATTATAATAAGCCATTAGAAAATGGCATATTTCCTCATTTTCTGTATTAACTGAGTTTTAGACATTTTTATAAATAACATTTTGATACAGGGATGCACTTAAAATTGATGATGCCACAACATCATTATTTTTTGTGTTCTGAGATACTAGCAGCATATAGAATAATAGTGTCTCTTATAAAAGAATCATCTTAGATAAAATTGTATTTAATTTTTCTGAATTTTCAGAATGCTTTTGATTCTATCTTCTACATACTGTTTAATTTTTCCCATATATTTATGCCATTATTGCTATTACAAATAGGGTCTAGATAAGTGGTTTTGCATGTATGCATATGCGTGTATGCACCTATGGCTTCTTTCTGTTTATGTTGTGTTGAACCCTTGTTACAATACATATTAGACATTTAAAAAATGCTTTACCCTTATGATCTCCATTCATCCCTAAAAAGCAAAGTCTTTTCAATTTTTTATATGATTTTTAATTATAATATGCTAAAGTATCTGTTGATATTTTCTCTAGAAATTTCAAAGAGGAAAGAAGAAAATATGCATGGGTTCCGATTGTCATTTTGACCAGATTATTCTATAATGGGAAGAATTAAATGTCACCATTTTTTTCTTTATTTTCCAGCTTAGAGTTAAGTGTTGTGGTGGTCATTCTGCAATTGAATGACATTGATCTAACGTCTAATTAGAGGGTCTCATCTTTAGACTCTCAGAATAGTGGGACTGCTTGACACGCTGCTGTTCCAGCATGGCAGGGGCCAACTACTTCCTTTTGGCAGTGTCTGCTTAAGTATTGATGTTATCCATGTCTTTTTTATGCATGCTGTGGTAACTGTCTGTTACTACTTCTGTCTCCTAGAGCTAGCATTCTTCCCACAGGGCTATCACACAGAGATTAATGCCAGAATGTAATTACTCCACTCCATTTTATCAGTAGGCAATGAAAATAAAAAAGTGAGACAGCCTCCATGAAAACAAATTCACTTTTTTTTTTTTTTTTTTTTTCCTGAGTAAGTTTTTGTAAAGTAGGTCCCTTGAAACATTTCACGTTTGTGGTCATATAAATTGGAAAGCAGTTATGATAAGATAAAATAATTTTGTGGTAATTAAGAAAAACCCTAAGATGTGTTTCTTCTTTAGATGGCAAGTTACTCATTTAGAATGGGTTTTCACATGACGTGTGCTGGTTCTGCCACTGGTAATGTTATTGCTGATGTAGTTAGCATTGGCATCTGTTACTAATCACAGATTCAAAATGTTATATAAAAATTACTTCAAAATATTTTTAAATGACTGAAGGGTGAAAAAAATTAACTAAACTCAAAGCTATAAAGATTACACAGATATTAGCTGAGAATTCCAGAGGCTGATTTACTTTAAACAAATAAGCTACGTGTCTAATGGAATATCAGTTGGACTGATGGGAAACAGGAAAATTTCCACTTGGTTCAACCATTCTGAATTCCTTAAATAATTCCAATCAGTCAAGAACTATATCCTAAGTCCTGTGTCTTTGTGGTTTTGTGGTACTATTTTGGTTTTTGTGTGGCATTAGTCTCTCTAAAGCAGACCTAGTATTCACTGTATCTGAGGCGACCACAGGGAAGTTCTAATTTCCAACATTTATAAATATATGCTATAGATATTCTATTTGGTCTCAGAACATTTTTTTAAAGTTTTTTTTAATTTTAATTTTTATTTAATTTTATTATTATTATTATTTTTTTAATTGAGAGAGAGAGAGAGAGAGAGCACAAGCAGGGTGAGAGGCAGAGGGAGAAGGAGAGGCAGACTCTCTGCTGATCTCAGAGCCTGGATGTGGGGCTGGATTCCAGGACTCTGAGATCATGACCTGAGCCCAAGGCAGAAGCTTAACCAATCGAGCCACCCAGGTGCCTCTTGATTTCAGAACTAATAACAGAAGAAAAATAGTAGGTATAAAATGCAATGATTTTGAAATTTTATTTTACATTGATAGATGAACACAGTAAGTCTTTAAGCTATCATCTATTCACTTGTGCATGCTTTTGAAATATTTATTTAGAGTCTATTGTTTGGTAATGCAGATCAGAAGTGAAGTAAATCTAGAGCCCCAGAGTTCCAGTTTTTAATGTAGCACTCTGATCACAGAAGATCTATTACTATATTTGCAGCTATAATTGTTTCTGATCTATTGGCAAAAGGTTGTATTATGAATAGTTTTGGTTGCAAATAAGTATTCATCCTTCAACAGCTTCATCCTTCTAAATACAACCAAAGTTACTTTATAATTTCTACACATATCACTGTAAATATTATGTAACCTGGAGAATATTAAAAATAAATATACATATATTTGATTCCTCCTCAAAAATAATAAGTACCATCATTTTTTTGTTTCATCTATTGGACATATTTAATTAGCAGAAATATTTATTATATATTTTTTTCTGATAGTAATTCAAAAAGAGGAAAAGTTCTCAAAGTTTCTATTCAAAGACTAACCTAAGTTTTGGCAGGTGATTTTAAATTCTGTCTAACCAAGTAATCCTAGAATACTGATAATGACAGTATAACATGGAATATGTATCTATGATTTATATATATTGTCAAGTGTGCATATTTAATGTGAAGAAGTGACAACAGTATTTACAATGAAACATATGAACAAACTCAAAATATATTTTAATGGAGAAGGATTGGATTAACTATTAGAAATGACTAGATAGTAGCTAATTACTTTCCTTTAAAATTTTTTTTTATTTTTTATTTTTTATTTTTATTTATTTTTTTATTTTAGAGAAAGAGAGATAGAGAGTATGCAAGAGGAGAGAGGCAGGAGACAGAGATAGATAATCGTCAAGCCGACTGCAGACACCCCGCTGAGTGTAGAGACCCGGGGCTCTATCCCAGGACCCTGAGATCATGACCTGATCCAAAAATCCTGAGTCAGACACTGAACTGATTGAATCACCCAGGTGCCCCTAGTTAATTTCTTATTAAACCTCCAGCGCAAGTATTTTGGGAAGATTCCTCTTTTAATTAAATCAGAGGATATGTATTGTATATTGTAACAGCTACTTTATAAAAACATCTCATCAATAAAGTTTTCAGGAAAATGTTTTAGATTAAATTCGCTATCGGTCTATTAAGTGAAAGATAACAGAATATTTCTGTGTTATAACATTTCTAAATCTAACGTAAGTAAGTGAATTTTATCGATCTGCTCTTAAGATTTGTATGACAATGAGGAATATATAATATCACCTTTATTTTCTCTAAACTGTAACATTTACAGTGTTTCTCATGCACCATAGAAACATTAAATATTTCTCTTCTGTTATAAAATCTGTTTTATAGTGGCACTAGAGAGGCCACTTTCATTTATACATTAATTGAAAAACAATAGTGGAAAAATGTTAGCAAAATGACAAAAAGAAGCCTATTTATTATTTCACCTAAACTTGGGTGTCACTTGCTCATTCCCCTTAGATAGGAAAATAACAAGACTATCCAATTAATTACTTGCATAGATGGAAATTTTGCAGCTATCTCCTGGCAGAAATGAGAAATCTATTAATCAATGAAAGTGAAATGAATCCTACGCTCCCCTGCCCCCTATGCACAATTTTAATTTTTGTCTGATATGGGCTGGGATGTTTCTATAGATCTGAAGATGAATAAGCTTATTTATTTAGTCAGATTTCATTCATTAAATTGTTCCAAGGATCTCTACTATTGTGATAGCAAACTACTCTAGATAAAATCTTACTCAGTTTTTAAGACAGCAGACTTATTATTCCTAAACGATGGCTAGAATGTTGAAAGCCAATATGTGATATGTTTATAACTCCCTTGTATTCAGCATAATTGAGAAAATACTATTTATAAAGTAGAGGGAGCCGTACTACAGCATATAACCATATTGAAAAATTTATGGTGAAATTATAGTGATGTTTCCTATCAAATAAACTTTGTGTGTGTGGGTAAAATAGTCTAGCTAACTGTTTTGCTAAATAAAACTATCTATCAATTTCCGTTTAGTGGGAAAACATAATATTTGTAGGGCCACACTTATTGTAGGTTGACTTTCTTCTAAACTCCTGCATACTTTTATTTTTTCTTTATCTTTGGGATAGCCTGATCAAATGTCGCTCATTCATATCTGTAGAGAATTCTGTGCCTCAGTGTTCATTACAGAAATGATTGCAATTTAGAAAGGCGAAAAACGTGAAAATGCCAGGCCCTTCTATAGTATTATAAGTAGTGTTATTGACTTAAGAAAACTGTATCAAAAGCCATGTTGAGAGGATCGTAGATAAATATTAGTTGTTATGCAATAAAAATTGACTACAGGTATTAAATTGCTATCTCTGTGATTTTATAAAATCCATTAATATCAAATAAATCCATAGATATATTTTGGAGATTTCCATCAAGCCAATCAGAAACCTTCCCTTCAGTCAAAACTTAACAAAGTTTTGAAATTAAACAGTAAGAAAGAGAAAGTATGTAAAGACAGTTGCTAGTCATTTCATGATATACCCTAGAAAAATTGTTTTTATGGTTCCAAACTTTAAGGGCAAGGCGTTCAGCTCTGCTTAATACTATCAACAACTGAAAAGACTCTCTGAAAAACTCATCATAACTCTACAAAAATACATGTAGAGGTGAAGTCCTCCACTACTTCACCTCCAGAGGGATTTCTCTTACCATCATTCCTTTGACCACTTCAGTTCTTTGTTATTTCCATGTTGTCTTTATGCTTAAAATATTTTTTTCTTGTTCTAGCATTGGTAAACTTGTAAGGCTAGGATCTGTCATCATAAATGAAGAGTAAATTTCTTTTTACCTAGAATACTGCCTTACCCTTAGAGCTTTCGCTTATAATTGAAATGATATCCTCTGTTCCAAATTACACACGTGATTCTAAAAGTTTTAGTTACTCCTTGGTGTTTGGTCTGTGGTCTAAATATTTCTAACTCTAATATCACCATATACCTCTCCTCTACCCTCCATCCGTCCATGTATCCATTGATTCATTCATCCATCCATCCACCCGTTTTCCTATCTTTGAACAATATTTATTCAACATCTACTGAATATTAGTTTGTGTTCCTGGTGGAGGGACTACATAATTACACAAAGCAGATAAAGTTTTTTCCTTCATAGTCTCACATTCAGGTGGGGAAAGGAATGGACAAATACATTAGCAAGAAACAAGTGTTGGTGGTGAGGATTTGGAGGAAAAGGAACCTTCTTGCATTGTGGGTGGGAATGCAAATTGGTGCATCCAATGTGGAAAACAGTATGGGGGTTCCTCAAAAAAGTAAAAATAGAACTACCCTACAATCCAGCAATTGCACTACTAGGTATTTACCCAAGGAACACAAAAGCTGTAAGTCAAAGGGATACATGCACCCCTATGTTTGTAGAAGCATTATTGATAATACCCAAATTATGAAGGCAGCCCTAATGTCCATCAATAGCAGAATGAATGAAGATTATTCAGTAATAAAAATAGAAAAGAATGAATTGCTGTTATAAAAAAAGAATGAAATCCTTCCATTTTCAATGACATGGACGGAGCTAGAAAGTATATGCTATGTGGAGATTGCATGTTGAAAAGAGGGAGAACAGTTAGAGAATATTGAAATAATCCAGGTGACAGATTACTTCAGTTTGTTTGAACCAGATTAGAAAGGGTGATTGGACTGTGAGTGTGTGTATGGTGTGTGTGTGTGTGTATGTGTGTGTGTAGATTTTGTGAATGAAACTTTTTTTTTTTTTTTTTTTTGTATTAAGATGATTTGAATGCCAGATGAAAGAGAAGGGGATCAAACATAGTTTCAGTTTTCTTATTAGTGCACTTTTGTGTGTCTCTCTGTGTGTGCCACAGTATGTAGTTAATGTATTATCCACAACTGAAGTGTCCGACTCTGAGAGAGTAGTTTTACCTAAAGGATATCTTCTGTCCCAGATTTATTAGGTTTGAGGTAACTTCTTAATGGAGATGCCACGTTTGCAGTTGGACGTACAAATCTGAGTTTAAAGGTAGAACCTAGTGTGAAGAGGCAAAGTCTGAAATCCTTAGTATGTTAATGATATTTGCAGACACAAAACTTAAAAACACTCAGTGATGAGTACAAAAACACAACAACAACAACAAACAGAGAACGGCCCCTCTAAGATATAGAGGCCTACGTCTTAGAAGTTGGTTAATAATCTACAGAAGAAACTGAGTAGGAGTCACACATATTACAAGAGAACCAAAATGAATACTGTCCCAGAATTCACATGAAGAAATTTTTGCAAGAAGGATGGTATGATTAACTTTGTCAACTACTCCTGGCAGTTCCGGTAAGATGAAAGCTAAAGGTTTTGCATTAGACTTGGCAATATAGAAGCCACTTGTGACCTTGACAAGAAGTTTCTTTAAACTACCAGGCCAGATGGTCTAACCAGAATAAATTCAGGTAATAACTGGAGGTGAAGAAATGGAGATAGTGAGTGTGATGATGTTTATATAAGTGTTTGGATTTCAAAGGGAGATGAGAAATGAGGGAGTTGTTTAGGGGAAAAGCAAGATCAAGAAAATATATATTCTTCTTTTGGTATGTAGGAGATGTTAGAGTGTCTTTTACTAGTATACCTATAGTATTTGTTTGTTCAATCACAATGATGGTTAAGAGGAAGAATATAATTCCTAGAGCAGTGTTCTTGGTGTACAAGAAGGGATAAAATCGAATTTACCAAGGAGGTTGCTGCTAAGTGTTCACCCATCGTAACAATTAAAGCAATTTCTGTGGAAGCAAATTTATTTATGTGTAAAAATAATGTGTAGATTATTTTAAGGTCTGATGGAAGCAAAATCATTTTTCCCCTGACTGACTGCATTTAGGACAAATTTTCCTAATCTCATTGATGCAATTTAAGGTCAATCCCATGGCTTTTCTTTTCACTTTTATATAGTAAAATCTTCCAATCTGTTTTAGTTAAAAAAATTCATTTTATTGATTAAAATATCTACCTGTTTGTAATGATTAATTTTATGTGTCAGCTTGGCTAGGCCATGACACCCAGGTATTTAATCAAACACCTAAAACAACACTCTATGTAACCTTAATGCAATTAAAATAAAATTAAGAGAAAACATTCTAGATGTTTCCATTAAGATATTTTTTATATAAGATTAACATTTGAATCAATAGGCTGGTTAAAAATAGAATTGTAACCCAGCAATTAGAGAATATAAAGAATATAAAAATGTTAATTCAAAGGGATACAAGCACCCTGATGATTATAGCGGCAGCATCTACAATAGCCAAGATATGGAAACAGCCCATGTGTCCATCAACTGGTAAATAGATAAGGACACACACACATTGGAATATCACTCAGCCATATATATATACTCATATAAATACACAATGGAGTATTAACCGTAAAAAGAATGAAATCTTGCCATTTGCAATGATGTGGATGGAGCTAGAGAGTATTACGCTAAGGGAAATCAGTCAGGCAGAGAAAGACAAATACTGCAGAATTTCACTCAAATGTGGAATTCAAAAAACACAATCAATGAGCAAAGTGGGGGAAAAATGGAGAGCGGCAAGTTAAGAAACAGACTCTTAACTTTAGAGAACAAACTGACGGTTACCAGAGGGGAAGTGGGCAGGGGGATGTGTGTAAGAAGTGATGGGGATTAAGGAGGGCACCTGTGAGGAGCACCAGGTGTGTATGAAAGTGCTGAGTCACCATATTGTACACCTGAAAGTAATGCTACATTCTACATTAATCAGCTGGAATTTAAATAGAAACTTAAAAAAACATTGAATCCATAGACTGAGGAAAGCAGACTATCTTCCATTATGGGAGTGGGCCTCATCCAATCAGCTGAAGGTTTTAATATAAAAAATAAAATTCCCTGGAGGAAGAGGAACCTTTACCAGTCGAACGCTTCTGGACTCAAACTGCAGTTCTTCTTTGGGTATGCAGCCTGCTGGCTTAGCCTGCAGAATTTAAACTTGTCAGCCTCAGTAATCGCAGGAGACAGTTTTTAAAAATCTCTCTCTCTCTCTTTCTCTCTATTTTATAGATAGATGACAGACAGGTGATAAACACTTAGATGCATTGATATATGTGTATATGTATACACACATACTGTATATACACACATATACACATACACACATCCTATGATTGATATATATATATAGTATATATATATATATATATATATATTGATATATATATATATATATCAATATATATATATATATATACTATATATATATATATATATATATATATAGTACACTAATACACACACACACACACACACACACACACAGGTCCTATGGTCTGTTTCTCTAGAGGCACCTGTTTAATATACTATAGGCACATTCTGATTCCATGGAGATAAACTTAGGTCTGTTTCTCTAGAGGCACCTGTTTAATATACTATAGGCACATTCTGATTCCATGGAGATAAACTTAGGTCTGTTTCTCTAGAGGCACCTGTTTAATATACTATAGGCACATTCTGATTCCATGGAGATAAACTTATACTCTCCCTCTGCCTTAACATGCTCCGTTTGAGACTTCTGCAGTGGTTGTAACTGATGCTCTAATTTTCATGGAATGCTTTGTAGACTTTTCAATCTGTCCTCCGCTGCGGACCCCTCACCTGTGTTTCGCTTAAGAGAAGTTATATTTCCACCAGATGGCCACTTAAAATTCCTCCCCTAACTCTCCTGATAGGGTCCAGGCAGGCCTCCTCAGGCCGTCAACTGAGAAAGATATAAAAATAGCTGCCCTCCAGCCTTTTTTTCTTTCTCCTGAAAGACAGCTCTAAGCCTTCCTAGCCCCAATACACTCTAGGAGCTGTCCTCGAGAAGGTGCCGCTCCAGCTCACCTGAAACTAACCCTTCGCGTTCTTCAGCAAGTATCAAATTCTCTTTGCTCCTTTCATAAGGTCCTTTTGACGTGAGATTGAAAATAATTATCTCCCTTTCTTCATTATGAGAGAAGCGAATAGATTGCAGAGTTGTGATACTAGCCAAGGAAACTCCAGTATTCAGTTTACTGAGGTTTTAATTTAAATCATCTTTTTATATCCACCATCTGAATGGGCCACCTGTGTTACAAAACATAACTGTTAAAACCAAGTGAACCAAAACTTTTCTTTTCATAATTTCTCTTTTCCTCTGCGTACCTTCAGAATTATAAATTCTAACACTAGTGCTGTACTATGTAATTCTAAATACAAAAATATAAATATGTATCTGATCCTTTCAATTTCAAAGAAGAATGTTAATTGTAAGGTATTGTTGTGTATGTTGTTTTGTTTTGTTTGTGTTTATCTCCACTTTTAAATTTGTTCATTTCTTATATAAGGCGATTCTCCTTTATTCCTTTAGGGTTTAATTATGTATTTTCATTAACCACTGGGAACAAAGTGCATAAATACATAATGAAGAAACACAATTTAACAATTGTCTGAGGATCCTGGCAGTTTATGCTGATGATCTGAAGCCTTGATGAACTCAGAGAAGTGACTTCTTAGCTACTCACACTGGAAGAATCAAATTGGGACTTGGGTGTGAGAAAGTTTGCATACAAACTGAATTTTTACCCATTAACAGGAAATATAGTTTGAATTTCTTTTGGAAACTAAAATGTGTGTTTCTCTTTTTGAGGGTTTAAATATATTGTGTTCCTTTTTCAGAAGCTTTCCTAGGAATTTTGAAAAGACTTTGTAAGAAGGTGTTTTGATACCTACATTCACGGAAGCCTATTTTTCTTATTGCTGTGCTGAGATTTCATAGAAAATAATTCTCAGTTGGAAGAAAAATCACTAAAATATGTATTATAAACACGATCATTTTTTAAAATGCAGTTAGTGCCTCTCACAGCCTGTGTTTTTATGAGAATGTAGCCAGATGACTTATCTTGTGAATTTCCCCGGAAGCTAGCCATTTTGTCAAGAATAGCAGGAGGGCACGGAATTAATTTTTTATTAGTGCTATTGTACAAGCTTAAGTGAGAAACATATGCAAAATGCATGTGTATTGATTTATTTTGCTTAAATTTAAAAGAAATGTAAAATTTCAAGAAAGATGCAGAATTTTATTTTAGTGTTGTATTTCCCTTAACTTTTTGAGTTTTTAATTTTATATTACAGAGCTAGACATTTGGAGATAAAAGAAAGGATGACATTTTATTCCATTAATAATATTTAGATAAAAGGGAGTTTTTATAGAAGGAATATTAAAATTTGAGATATGTTTGGATAGTTAAAAGCTTTAGCTAAACTTATGACTTATTTAAAGCTATTTAAAGGGCTCTTTATACAAGTACTTTTTATGATAATGATTTAGTATGCATATTTGGTAGTTATCAGTTATACATATATTATCAAGGCTGCAAAATAGATATTATGATTCAATTTGGAGGAAATAAATACAATATATTCTCAGTCAAATTGCTAAATACATTATTTTTTTCCTGGATAATTTCATCTGACACCATAATTTTTCTTGCTGCTAATTTCGATTTCCATTTTCTGTCTTGTTTTCTTTGATTCAATAACTTTATGGAACACTCCTGCTTCCAATGGGTAAGTTTAGTCTTTGTAGTAAGCTTACAGAGAACAGAGAAGTTGTGTTTTAGACAAATACAGATTAAACTTTATGGGAGATCAAAACTTTATGGGAGATCAAACTCTCCAGTGTTCCTAAAATAAAATAAAGGTATAATCAGCTGAACCTTGAATCAACTCAAAGCAGTGTATAGTGTTATTATTAAAATTAAATCTTCAGTAGATTACTGATTTTTTACTGAACCATTTAGTATTTTATACATTTTTATTAGGCTTTCTCTGTGCTAGACACTGCATTAAACATTTTTAGGATTCAAAAATTAAAGCGGACATTATTTCATAAAATTCTGTTAGTGACTAATCTATCAGAGAATTCATACGAAGGTACTGCCCAGGACACATAACATGTATGACACACTGTGGTGTTAGAGAAATTATAAATTAATAGTGATTGCATTGTAATAATTACTGGATTACTTAGTCATAGATAATTTCTGATTCCAAAAGATATTTTATATCTATGTGGTCTTTTTTTTTTTTTTTTTTTTTTTTTTTTGACAGACAGAGATCACAAGTAGGCAGAGAGTCAGGCAGAGATAGAGGAGGAAGCAGGCTCCTCGTTGAGCAGAGAGCCCGATGTGGGGCTCGATCCCAGGACCCTGGGATCATGACCTGAGCCGAAGGCAGAGGCTTTAACCCACTGAGCCACCCAGGCGCCCCGCTATGTGGCCTTTTTAACAATTGGTAGAAAATGTCCCTTCTTCAGGATTTTTTTTTAACTTGGAGACCAAAGTTTCATTGGTTTTATGTGTTCCGCATAGTGGCTAAATCTCTAAATAGATATAGGTTGCCTGGTTTTCTGTAACATATAGAAAGTAAATGTGTAGAAAGAAAGGAAAATGAAATGAAGTTACAGAAAAATACAGAAGTCACAAGCAGATAGAAAAACCCGAACTCAAACAAATACACTAGCCCTATTTATGTTTATCAAGTTCCCAGTTGTGGGTTTGCTCAACGAGACACTTTGTGCTCAACTCCCCTGTATATTTCATGAAGTATCCCTGTGTCTCAACCATAAATCTCCCTCCCCCTCCTTTTTTGTTTCACATAGTTAACATTGATTCAGTCACTTGCAATTAAAGTAGTATTCATCAATATATGACATAATGTTATTTATACTGATAAGTAATATTTTGTGAAAATAGAACAACATATTCTGATCCAGGGGAACCCTATCACACCCAATTTCTGCTCAGTTTTGTATACATGTGCCATTTTTTTCAAAATAAGAATTCAAAATGAATGAATTGTAACTGAAAAGATAGTGGAATGCATTCAAATAATCTAAACAAAATAGCCTCCTAAAACAAAGGCCTAATTCTCACATACTTCAGTTATGTTTATGATAGAAAGGAATATAAGTAACAGAGACAAAATTTTTGAGAATTAGTCTTTAAATATAATGTATTATTATTAATTTCTTTTAGAATGACTTGCATATTTATTGATAATATGGTTATAACACTACTGTGAACAATTATCTTGAGTCATTATATATTCACATTGCTATAATAGATTCTAACTCCCATTTGGCCCATATTTTCAAATTTGATGGCTGTATTAATATTTTAACTATTCTTTTGTTTTGCTTTGCTTTTTGAAATATTTATTTATTTACTTTAGAAAGAGAGAAAGAGACAGAGTGCACATGACCGGGGGGAGGGGAGAGGGAGAGGGAAACAAGCAGACTCTGCACTGGGGGGGAATCCTCACGTTGGGACTCACCACCCTAGATCATGACCTGGACCAAAATCAAGAGTCAGAGGCTTAACTGACTGACCCACCCGGTGCTCCTTATTCTGCTTTTAACAAGGAAAAATCAAATTGTCCAGTCTAGAGCCTTATGCCATCTCACTAGCTGCATTCTCTTTCTCTTTTTCTCAGAAATAACCCAATTCTCTTCTTGTGTTACGATTAATCATTTAGTGAAGATCTCATTGTCAGTTCCAAGTGGCTAAACAAAATATTTCTTCTAAGTATATGCAATGTGGTCCTCAAGAGGAATTCTAATGAATAAAAATACCCTTGCCCCATTAAAGTATTTGACAGATATCAGTATGCAAGAACCATGTGCACCTAGTGAGGTATTGCAGTCAGTACCATCAAGGTTATTGGTTGCAAGCAATAGAATTAACTCTGGCTGATATAAGCAAGTAGAATTATTTTAAAAGTATGAGAATGTGAATGGGTCATTAAAAGGCCTGAGAAGTAATTTTTAAATAGGGCTTCATCTAGCATGTCTGTGGAAGCTAATAGTTAAGAATAGTCAGTCAATGCATTTCACCTACTCGTGTATAATATCACTGCCAGTGGATGTAACTGTCCTTGCTAGATATCTCCGAGTATTACAATTTACTCTCTCTTTCCAGTTGAGCCACTCAGTCAAGAATCTAAGTTGTTAGCAGGGGAGATTAGGCCATCTATCAATGTCCTGCCTGGGAAAAAAAAAAAGGAATTGGGGAATAATGTCCAAGAGGAATAGTAGAAAACTCTCAAAAACTTGTTAGAGGATTACAATGTCCTATAGGCAAGAAATGACAAATGACTGAACCTCTATTTACTACACAAATTAATGACATGGACAGCAAGTAATAATAAAGGATAAAATAAGGAGGAAGAATCTTACCTTCTTTTTGCTCAAGTATTTTAAATTAAGTTTATTTAAAATCCATCTGTTTTGTTCTAATTAAAGAACACATTAAATCAATTTGAAATGCTCTTATATTCATAAAATGTACAGGAATTAAAAATGGCAATGTTAGTATTCAGGAGTGTGAAAGGAAATAGTCACACTGCACAGGTCAGGAATGCATAAACAAAAATAAATAAATAAAAGTCATAAATTAGGAAGAAGCATACTGGAAAGTTACTTGATAATAAACAGAAAAAAATATAAAACTTACATAACTGTTGATGGAGCCTTTCATGTTTAAGACATTATAATTACATGAGTAGAGATATGCACTATGCTACCAATAAATATGATCTCCTGATGTCTTTGTCTGACTCTTAACACTCTCTTTCCACAGTCTTAATTGTTCATAACCAGCCTGCCAGCAATTCCTATTTCCTCTTGCTCCAGAATTTGAACACAATATAATTTCCACTGCTGCCTCCTTAGTAAAATCCCTATTTTTGGCCTTGAGCATTAAAGCAACCGCCTAACTAATCTCACTGCTTCTGTGTTTGTCTACCTTTTGCTCTATCCTTGACTAGAAAGCCAAAATAGCACTAATTCAGATTGTGCTACTCCTTTTTTCCTTAAAGAATCCCCAGAAGACTTATTGTTTCTTCTACAGTAAAAGGTAAATTCCAAATAGGACTCCTAAAATTCAGCATGACCTGACCCTCTGCTACCTTCCAATGTCACCCCCAACTGTCCTCTCATGTCTACTTCAATCCAGTATTTTGGCCTCATCCCCATGGTAGGCTGCCACTTTGGGAATTGTACTTGCTGTTCTTTCTTTCTGGAATGCTCTGCCAGATATCCATGTGACTAGTTTCTGATTCATGTCTTCAACAAACTACTTTCTCAGAGAAACCTTTCCTGGTCACTTACATTTCACACAGCAAACTCTGCTAATCTGTAAATTCTTTTCTCAGGATTGAGCACAATACGAAATATTATGTACACACTATTCTATGTCATTTAGTGTTGGTTTCACCAAGCAAGGTTGCAAATACTCGAAGGGTGAAGATTTCTGCCTGTTTTTATCATTATTATTTCCTAATAACAAAGCTTAAGAATAGAAAGTTAGAACTGCATCTCTAAAAGATATATTATTGGTTAAGCTGGCTTTGATATATAATATAATGAAGTCACTAAAATTTTCTTGTACAACAATACTTATAAACTTGGAAAATAGTTTATCAAATAATTTTGTATTACATTGTTTATGATATACTTTTAAAATTTTACTAAAGTATAAATAGTTGCATATACTGAAATGTTATCAGTGATCATTTTTGGGGATTGTGTTTAAAAGTGTTTTTTGAAATTTTCATATAACACAAATTTACTAAAATGAACCTACATGTTAACTGAACATTAAAAAAATATATTTTCAAAGGAAGTTAATCCTAAGGTGAATATTTGAGGAGAAAAATGACCAAGACTTATACATAATTGAAGGACATCAATTCTCTCAGTCTGTTAGCCCAGTTGACTTCCAAGAATGGAAAATAAAAAGACATCCACATCCAGAAATATCTCAGAGAAACTCCAAAACCAAAGATAAAGAGAAGATCTTTAGTTTTATATTTCCCTGATGACTACTGATGTTGAGCATCTTTTCATGTGTCTGTTAGCCATTTGTATTCCTTTTTTTTTTTTTTGAAATAAATGTCTATCAAGTCTTTTGTCCACTTCTTAATCAGGTTGCTTGTTTGTTTTTTAGTTTTGAATTGTATAAGTTCTTTATATATATTAGGTATTAACCCCTTATTAAATATATCATTTGCAAATATCATCTCCCATTCAGTAGATTGCTTTTGTGTTTTATTGATGGTTTTCTTTGCTGTGCAAAACCTTTTTATTTCAATAGAGTCCCAATAGTTTATTTTTACTTTTGTTTCTCTGGCCTGAGGAGACATAGCTAAGAAAAATTTGCTACCATTGATGTCGAAAAAATTACTAGTTATATTTTCTTCTGGGATTTTTTAGGGTTCCAGGTCTCACATTTAGATCTTCAATCCATTCGAGTTTATTTTTGTGTGTGGTGTTAGGAAGTATTCAGTTCCATTTCTTTTTTTCAAGTAGCTGTCCAGTTTTCCTCGCACCATTTATTGAAGGCACTATTTTCCCCATTGTATATTCTTGCCTCTTTTGTCATAGCTTAATCAGCCATATATGCATGAGTTTCTTTCCAGGCTCTCTATTCTGTTCCATTGATCTGTGCGTCTATTTTTGTACCAGCACCAACCTTTTTGATTACTACAACTTTGTAGTATATCTTCAAATCTGGGATTATGATAGCGCTAGCTGTGTTTTTCTCTCTCAAGATTTCTTTGGCTACTTGGGGTCTTTTGTGGTTCCATATAAATGTTGGGGTTGTTTGTTCTAGTTCTGTGAATATTGTGGTTGTATTTTGATAGGGATTGCATTGAATATATAGATTTCAATCTCTGGAACTAATTTGAATTTTGATTCAAATTAATAAACTGTTAGAGATAATCATAGGGCATTTGGAGGAAGTTTCATACCCTGACTAGATTTTCTAGTAAAGAATTATTATGAAACTATTAAGAAATTTTATTAAGGAGTTATTGTGAAATATTTAAATGATAAAAGTACTTTTAAAATATTTCTGGAGGCTATTTAACTTTTGAAACATGGATATAAAATGTTTATGATATTTGGGATTAACTGGGAAATAATCAGAAGATGAAAAGGAAATGGATGGGAATAATGGGTGGGAAGTGAGTGGAGATGACATAAGATGGCTAGATCAATAAATATTGACTCCAAGTGATGAGTGCGTGTGGATGTTAATTTTCCATACATTTTAATTTTTGTCTAATAAGATGTTTTTAATATTAAAAAAGAGGATCTTTAGAGAGTCCTGAAAAATAAGAAAAAGAAAAAGAAAAAGAAAGACTGATAGATCACTTACAGAAAAATGAAAAAAAAAAACCCAAAAACAAAAACAAAAAAGCAACTGTTACTACCACAACAGTAACAACAGAAGAATAAACAACAAAATAGTATCTTAAATAATATCATATTGATTGCCAAGCTAATAAAAAGGGGGAAAATATTTCCAGATATACAGTAGTATGCAAGGTTTGTTCTGGTAAATTATCTCTTTAGAAAATTAAAGAATGAATTTAAGGAAAAAAATAAAATTTCATCCAAGAAGTCTGAGGATAGAATCATGATCAAAGGAAATAGATAGTGTTTTTAAAAAAATCTAAACAACTTATAATAATACTGAATAATAATACCAAATTGTGGCATAAAGAAATCAATATAAAATAAGCATACTAGAGAAGAATAGAATGAATGTTAAGAAATGAAACAAGATGGGATTGGGAGGGAGACAAACCATAAGTGACTCTTAATCTCACAAAACAAACTGAGGGTTGCTGGGGGGAGGGGGTTTGGGAGAAGGGGGTGGGATTATGGACATTGGGGAGGGTATGTGCTTGGGTGAGTGCTGTGAAGTGTGTAAACCTGGTGATTCACAGACCTGTACCCCTGGGGATAAAAATATATGTTTATAAAAAATAAAAAATAAAAAAAAAGAAATTAATCAGATAAAATAATCTAAAGTTCATTATATTGCTTCAGAACTGAAAAAAAAATCTATCAAATAGCATTCACATGCTATTTTTAAGCTCAATATGAGTGCATAATTTTTAGTTCATTAATGAATATAAGTAAGTGTGAAATTCCCAAGGAGAAGAATAAGGAGAAAGAAAACAGTGTAACAAAAAACAAAGCAAAGTATGCAATATCAATCAATCCAAGAAAGTGGCTAAAGGCAGAGTAGGAGAGAAAATTTCAAAAAGAATAGAAATTAATCCATATTCATCATTCTAATATATGGAAAATATTATACATGTAAGTGGTCTAAATTTTCCTGTTCAAGAAAAAATATTATCAGAGCCGAGTTTCTACAATTCAGATTTGAGGGCCACTTGGGTGGCTCTTCAGTTAAGCATCTGCTTTTGGCTCAGGTCATGATCCCAGGGTCCTAGGATTGAGCCCCATATCAGGTTTCTTGCTCTTTTTCTCCCACTGCCCCTTCCCCTGACTCATGTACACATGCATCATCTCTCTCTCTCTTTTGTAAACATAAATAAAATTAAAAAAAAAATCAGAGTTAAGATTTCTTCTTCAAAATAAAATCATGTAATCTGTAACAGGCTAATTCTTACACTTAGTCATTTAAAATATAAAAGCCACTCATTTTGGGGGGCATTAGATTTTTGTAAAAGGAATAGGAGGAAGAGAAGGCAAACATTTTCAATGATTGCAGAAACTCTTGGAATTTAACTGATGATTTTAGTTTATTTATTTCGTGGAGGTTTGTCCAATTCTTGCCTTGGTCAAAAATGTAGAAAGTTGATTTAGGTCCAGGCAGAGGACTACCACTGATTAAAAAAAAGAAACCAAGAGTCATTTGGTGGTCACATGGGACTACAGCGACAAATATGGATCCTTGAGAGCATTTCGCCTCTAAATCCTGAACAACTAATGGGTCAAAGAAGATTATAAAAGAGAAATAAAAAGTATATATTGAGAAAATAGAAATGGAAACACACTAAAACACACTAAAACTAATGAGATATAGCAAAAATAGTTCTGAGTAGTCTATAGCAGTAAATGTCTACACAAAACAAAACAAAACCCCCAAAACAAAGATCTTCAATAAACAACCTTACTTTATACCTCAAGGAACTGAGAAATGAAGAATAAACTAAACTCAAATTTAGAGCAAAAATAGATGTAATAGACACTAGAAAGATAATAGGAATATTAACAAAACCAAGAATTGGTTTTTTGAGATGACAAACAAAATTAACAAGTCTTTAGCTAGACTTAAAAAAAAAAAAAGAAAAATAATCAGAAATGAAAGGGAAGACATTACAATTTATGCTACAGAAATGCAAAGGATAAAGAGAAACTGTTTTGAATAGTCATATATCAACAAATTGAATAACCTTGAAGAAAGGAATACATTTTAGAAACATACAACCTACAAAGGTTGGACCATAAATAAATAGAAAATTTGAATAGATCGATAACAAATAAAGAGATTAAGGCAATACTAAAAAGTTGCCCAACAAAGATAAGTCCAGGACCAGATGGTGAATTCTACTAAATTTTTAAAAAAGGAATTAATGCTAATCCTTCTAAATCCTTCCAGAGAAGTTAATAGGAAAGAATATTTCCAAAGTTATTTTACAAAGCCAGCATTATTCTGATACCAAAGCTAGGTAAGGATATTACAAGAAAAGAAAACGGCATGCCATTAGCCCTGATGAATATAGATGCAAAAATCCTTAGCCTGGCATGGGGTTCTGGTGCCTCTAGAAGGTTTGTACTTTTCCAAATCCTAGCCTTTGCTTTTAGTGGTCCCCAGGAGATTATGGTGTGCCATTTCTAGTCAGTGTCCCAAAGAGAAATTCCCCCATGCCCATTCAGACCTCCAGAGGACAACTAATTGCCTGCCCGGTCAGCTCCCAGATATGGGCTAATTGGAAGCCTTTCTCTCAGGAGTTGTGAAAGTTGGAATGTCAGATACAAAGTCTACTTCCTGTCAGGAGAAATTGGGAGCTGGGTGTTTTTTTCCCAGTGGTCCAGGGCTGAGCCAGGGGAAATAGCCACTTGTGCATTTATATAAAATTACCTGTTTGTGCCCTGAGTCCTGAGGGATCCAGAAATGTAGAGCTCCCAGAGTTATATGACATAGGGGGCAGTCCCCTGGGTGGCAGTCTTACAGGTTGTGCACATGTGCCTTCTAGGGGAAGCTGGCAACTCTTTAATTGTTGGAGTGAGCTGGGAGGCACAGTATCTATAAGCCCATTCAGGCTCCTAGGGGATCCCAGTCAGCTCCCAGATGCAGGCAAATTAGAAGCCTGTGTCTCAGGCAGCAGCTGGGAAAATATACAGTCAAACCCCATCCAGGAAGAAACTGGGAGCCTTGACATTTTGCCTGCTCTTTCTGCACTGGTGCTACTGCAGGGTTCTGTTTAACGCTATCTCTTTGTTTAACGTGGTCCCCAGGCCACTTGCAAACACAAAGCCTCATCCAGCTCTGAGAGCTATGTGATTTGGTAGCCATTGCCCTGGCTGGCAGCTATTAATGGTGAGGTGCTAAATGTGTAACTACAGAATACTCATGAAAGAAATTGAAGAAGACACAAAAAGATGGAAGACTATTCCATGCTCATGGGTCGGAAGAATAAACATTGTGAACATGTCTATACTGCCTAGAGCAATCTATACTTTCAATGCCATCCGGATCCAAATTCCACCAGCATTTTCTTTCAAAGAGCTGGAACAAACAATCCTAAAGTTTGTATGGAACCAGAAGAGACCCTGAACTGCTAAGGAAATGTTGAAAAATAAAAACAAAACTGGGGGCATCATGTTGACTGATATCGAGCTTTTTTTACAAAGGTGTGATCACCAAGACAGCATGGTGCTGCCACGAAAACAGACACATAGACCCCTGGAACAGAGCAGAGCGCCCAGATATGGACCCTCAACTCTATGGTAACATAATATTTGATAAAGCAGGAAAAAATATACAGTGAAAAAAAGACAGTGTCTTTAATAAATGGTGCTGGGAAAATCAGGAAGCTATGTATAGAAGAATGAAACTTGACCATTCTCTTATAACATATACAAAATGGATAAGAGACTTAAACGTGAGGCAGAAATCCATCAAAATCCTAGAGGAGAACATAGGCAATAACCTCTTCGACATCAGCCACAGCAAATTCTTTCAGGCCATGTCTCTAAAGGCAAATGAAACAAAAGCAAAAATGAACTTTTGAGACTTCATTAAGATCATAAGCTTCTTCACAGCAAAGGAAAGAGTCCACAAAATAAAGAGGCAACCCACAGAATGGAAGAAGATATTTGCAAATGACACTACAGACAAAGGACTGATATCCAAGATCCGTAAAGAACTCCTCAAATTCAACACATATAAAATAGATAATCATGTCAAAAAATGGGCAGAAGACATGAACAGACAATTATCCAAAGAAGACATACAAATGGCTAACAGAGACATGAAAAAAAAATGCCCATGCTTATTAGCCATCAGGGATATTCAAATCAATACCACATTGAGATACCACCTTACACCAGTTAGAATGGCCAAAATCAACAAGACAGTAAACAACATGTGTTAGAGAGGATGTAGAGAAAGAGGAACCCTCCTACACTGTTGGTGGGAATGCAAGCTGGTGCAGCCACTTTAGATAACAGTGTGGAAATTCCTTAAGAAATTAAATGGCCCTGTAATTGCACTACTGGGTATTTATCCCAAAGAAACAGATGCAGTGAAAAGAAGAGCCATCTGTACCCCAATGTTCATAGCAGCAATGGCCATTGTCACCAATCTGTGTAAAGAACCTAGATGCCCTTCAACGTATCATAAAAAAGATATGGTCCATATACATAATGGAATATTATCCCTCCATCAGAAAGGATAAATACCCAAATTTGTATCAACATGGATGGGACTGGAGGAGATTATGCTGAGTGAAATAAGTCAAACAGAGAGAGTCAAACTTGTGGAGCATAAGACATAACATGGAGGACATTGAGCGATGGAGAGGAGAAGTGAGTTGGGGGAAAATGGAGGGGAAGACAGACCATGAGAGACTGTGGACTCAGAAACAAACAGAGGGTTTGGGAGGGGAGGTGGCTGGGGGGTTGGGTGAGCGCAGTGGTAGGTGTTAAGGAGGGCACATATTGCATGGAGCACTGGGTGTTGTGCATAAACAATGAATTTTGGATCACTGAAAAAAAATTTTAAAAATTTAAAAAAATGTTATTTTCCCCAAATTTTTATCACAATTAAGTTTCCCAAGCAACTTAAAGCATAATCCAAGAATTAATATAAAATAAAAAGTAGCCAAACCCAGACAAGATACTGTAGCAGAGCAACCAAATAAGACTTGTCCTAGTTTATATCATAGCTACTTATAAGGTTATAGTAAAACAAATACCATAGCAATAGTGCAAGAATGGGCAATTTACCTATCCACAGAATCATATCATTACTTATTTATATGGAAAATTTATACCAATAGGACTGGTAGTGTAGATTATCAGGGCAATAGTGGATTATTTAGTGAATGGTGTTGAACCCATTCAGTACACATGTGGAGAAAAATGAGTCATTCATTATAACATAAAAATAAATTCTTAATAAATAACAAAGATACATTTAGAAGGCAAAATTTGAAAATCTTCAAATAAAATATATAGAAGACAAACTATAGTAATTCAGCAAGTGAAAGTTTTGAATGTTCAAAATTAATTAGGAAAAGAAAAAAATGATAAATTAGACCACCTCAAAATCAGGAAACTAAGAAGAATTAGCTATTACAAGTAAAAAGTCTGGTGAATATATTAACAATATGCATAGTCAGTAAAAGATTTAAACTACCGAAATGGTAAAGACTCCAAATTATTTAAAGGAGCAAAGAATTCATTAGAAACCAAACAAAAATCTTGAGGTGATTTAACTAAAAGGGAAAGACATATCATCAACAATTATCTGAAAACATCTTTAATCTCGTGAATAATCTTGGAAATGAAAATTCATATAATAGTGAAAAACCATTCTACACACAATAGATTGGGGGGAAATGATGTAAATGCCAATATCAAAAGCAGAAAAAGTAGAGCAGTGGACATTTTAGACACTGCTGCTGCATGTTCCAAAGCAACAGCTCTGGAAAACAATCTTCATTTTCCAGCACAAGTGAACTTTTCCTGAACTTATAGCACAGCTGTTGTACCTCTGGGTGTTAAACACAAGTGAAATAACACTTTCATGTGCGCACCGACAGTGATGTACATGCATTTTTGTTGATGTACAGGCAAATTGTTTGTAAAAGAAAGATTCAAGATTCAAAACAAAACTCCCAAATTCTGGAAAATTTGTAATATGGATATGAAGTATCAAATCACAAATGAGCGACTAGATGGGTAAGTTAAGTTCTTGATTTTACCTGATTTTACTTCTGGTCATGATCTCAGGGTCACTAGATCAAGCCCCACATTGGGCTTTGCTCTCAGTGTGGAATCTGCTAGAGGATTCTCTCTCTCCCTCAGCTCCCCCAGCCCGTGCTCTCTCTCTCAAATAAATAAATAAGACTTTTTAAAAAGTCACAACTTTAAGTACATACAAAAAAGTGGGATGTCATATCCAATGTAATTGAAGACTATTTTCTTCTATTGGAATCATTCCTGACAACATACATAAATATACCTAAATCTCAAAAATTGAATGTTTAAGAGAATGTGTGATGCTTATAAATACTGAAAATTGATCTCCAGAAGTGCCTGGGTGGCTCAGTCTTTCAGCATTGGACTCTTGGTTTCAGCTCAGGTCATGATCTCCGAGTCATGAAACTGAGCTCAGTGTCTGGCTCTGTGTTTAGTATGGAGTCTGCCTGGGTTTTTCTCTTCCTCTACACAAACCCCATCAACTCTTTCTCTTGCTCCCTCCCTCTCTCTCTAAAATAAATAATGAAATCTTGAAAAAGAAAGAAGGAAGGAAAGAAAGAAAGAAAGAAAGAAAGAAAGAAAGAAAGAAAGAAAGAAAGAAAGGAAGGAAGGAAGAAAGGAAGAAAGGAAGGAAGAAAAGCAATTGAGAAGTGATCTCTGAAACCAACAATATATTATTGAGAGAGAAGTAATCTGAAATTCAGGGAAAGGTTAACTGAAGGAGAAAGAGACATGCTTTTACAAATGGTCACAAAGAGAAGTTTAAATGTTTTTTTTTTTTTTTTATGCTATATCATGAAACTTGAATTTTTGCTTCATTAAAACACTTTAAATTTTAAAGGTATATTATATGTGGTATTTGTATGCATGATATATTTCCCAGAAATAAGATGATTAAAACCTACACATATAATCATTTGTTTAAATATGTGTATTTTCTCCTATCTACACAATATCCACTATACTTATATAAACATGCACAAACATAGACTGGAACCTATTAGGGTTAAGTCCTTAACATATCTCATCATATATGGAAGATATATGTTACACCTGCATTTTGTTTATAAATTTTTCACTTCTCATCTTCTACAGAAAAAAAAAAATTGTTGAAATACAGGTACCTGGTCATTAAATTCTCCTCAAAAAACATGGGGTCAAGTCTAGTCGTGCCTTCTTTATAACTTTGTCAAATTGCCTAAATACTTTTTTTGCACTGTCAAATTGTATTTAATGAAGATAAAACTTATGGCCCATGACTGTTTTTGAGTTATAAGATTATTGGTAAGGAAATAAAATGACATTACAAAAAAAATTGCAATTTTATTTGCCGTTTGTTTTCCAACATTGGGGCACATCGGAGTATATATACATATCTATATGGTTTTCTGAAGTGCATTTTGAACTTGTGTGGACATAATTTGAAGCAAGAAAATAGCTACTTCCTTCCTTGTATATTAAAAGCAAGCATCATTTCTGGGCACCAGGGTGGCTCAGTCAATTAAGCACCTGTGTTTGGTCAGGTAATGACCCCAAGGTCCTGGGATTGAACCCTGCATTGGGCTCCCTGCTGAGCCGGGAGCCTGCTTATCCCTCTCCCACTGTCTGCCGCTCCTCCTGCTTGTGTTCTCTGTCAAATAAATAAAGTCTTAAAAAAAAGAAAAGCGCAAGCTTTATCTCATAGCATATGACTTAGTCATTTGCTAAATTAATGATGACACAATCAAAACAACAGAATGTGCTGGAAGGTTTTCCACATAATGGAACTTTCAAAGTGCAATATGACCTACCACAGACAGTTAAAGATTATAACTAATGATAGCCAGAGTATTTATTAAAAATGTCAATTTATTTGTTGCAGGTCGGTATTAGATCTTCAATTAAAATATGAAATTATTAAATAGTTATTTTTACAGTGTATAATTATTAAGAAACCTAAAAAAACATGTGTTTCAATTTTTTAAAATATATACTGTAGAATATACAATGTACATTTGAATATATAGTTGAATATGAGGATTAAACAATATTTTTCAAGGGAAATTAATTTTTTCTTTTTCAAATTTTAACTAGGAGAGAAACATCCCAAGAAATGGATGTGTCTTTCTTGAATTCTCTTCAAACCCAAAACTTACGAATCTAAGAAAAGCAACATGTATGAATATTATCTGCTCTAGTAATCTAAATAGAATATCTTTAAAAGTTAGCCATACTTTATAAAGTTGAAATTATAAGTAGTATAGAATGAGGATGTGATTCTGAGCTGTTTGCATATGTGATGAATATGTTGTTTTACTGATGTAAAACTTTGACACTTTATGTAACATAACACTGGTATTTACCATAAAAGCACGAGAAGTAAGTATATAAAGGAAAGTAATTTTAAAGAGAAAATTCCAGAATTCAGCCTTCTAAAGTAGCCATTAGTACTAGGTTTCAACTCCCAAAATATATTGTCACTCTGCAAAATGTAAACATTCTTAATTTTAGTGCTATGGGAATAGCTTCATGACCCATGTGTTTCTTACTGTATCAGATAAAATAGTTTCCATTTTGTACCAAATCTATATTTTTCATGTCAACATCCCATTTAATAGTACTTTTTATCAGAGTAACTGGATTGGTAGATCATTTGGTTTTGCCACTTCAAGAAGCATCAACACAGAGAATATCAAATACTAAGGAATGTCAGAGGTGGATTTGCTAAGAGAAAAATGAACATTTAGAAATTTGATGAAAGTACTGTGATATAATTATGCTGTGGATTAGGGAAAAAAGAAGAAGCTGCCAGCATAATGCATTAAATAACATATGCATAATTTAGTTAAAAAAACTGTTTCATGATTACTTACTCTCTTTTCATTTAACAAAAAATGCTTCCTATTTTTCAACAGCTATAAGCATAAAAAATAGTAACAATAATAATACAAAGAACACCTGTAAGCTAGATTTGCCATTTTTTAACTTGTGTGTCTATACCATATTTTCTTAAACTATCTGGAAGTTAGTTTAAAATATCATGGTCCTTTCCCCCTAAAGAATTCAACATTTATTCCCTTAGTACACTCTCTTTCATAACTATGATAAAATTATCTAACTTAGCACATTAAATCTATATGATAATGTTGTTTTATATGTAATTCATGGTTTCTTCAATTATCTCAAATTCATCCTTTTTTTTTTGAAGTATAATTGACACACTCTCTTATTGGTTTCAGGGATACATCACAGTGGTTCCGTATTTTTATGTATTATGAGATGATTTCCATGATAATTCTAATTAACATTTCACCATACAGGGTTGTTATGATTTTATTGGTTAATTCTCTGTGTTGTTATGTATACGTTACCTCCCCATGACTTATTTATTGTATAACTGAAAGTTTCTACCTGATCCCATCTCTACTCAAAAATTAAATATTAATTATTGTTCATGTTTCTTGAGTCTTTCTTCATTTGGAGAAGTTATTTGCTCATTGACTTACATTGTAACTTTTGAAGAATTTAGTACAAATGTCCTGTTTATTTTTATCTGATATTTTCTTAGGATTATGATTACAATAAGCAACTGGTTGGGGGAGGAATATTACAGAATCGATATTATGTTCTAAGTACATCATATCAGGGGATATAAGATAACAGTTAATTGCATTTTTGTTAATGTTATAGTAATAGATCACGTATGGTGATGGCCACTAAGTTTCTTCAATGAAACATTACATTTTCCTTTTTGATTAGTGATTACTTTATGGGGAGGTATTTAAAACTATATAAATATCCTGTTTTGTTGTCCTTTGAAAATCTTTTGCCTGAAAAAGTTTTGTGATGGTAGCAAAGTCGTGTCTTTTTAGTTCTATTATTCCTTGTTAGTTGGTATTAAACTGTAAAAAATTGCCATTGTTGGGCACCTGGGTGGCTCAGTTGGTTAAGCGTTTGCCTTCCACTCAGGTCATGATCCCAATGTCCTAGGATTGAGTCCCTGTTCAGTGGGGAGCCTGCTGCTCCTGCTTTTTATAAATCAATCAATCAATCAATCAACCAATCAATCTTGGGGGGAAAAAAAGAATTGCCATTGTTTACTATTTATGTGATTATATAGACCACTAGAAGATACATTAGCCAGGATTTATCTTTCTGATAAGTGATTCCTCTTAATTCATTCAGTTTCTCTCCATTCTACCAGTAGAGACAGACATGGCAGAGTTTAATATGACTATTTTTGACTGGATCTTTTCTTTCCTAATATAATCAAAGGAATATTCTTGTCCCTATACATTCTAACTCAATATTCTAATGTTATTGACTATACTTATTAACACAAAACTATTATTTTATCTATCTTTAGCATATTTTATTTCCATTTATTAATTTATTCATTAAAATTTATTGAATGCCTTTCATTTTTGCATACTAGGAACTATGCCCTATTATTTCTAAGATAGATTAACTAGGATAAATTCTGAAACTTAAGAAAATACAATTCTTTTATTAAAAACTGCATAATATATTAAATCAGAAGACAGAAAAAAAATGACTATTCAGCACAGTGCAGTTTAATTTTCTAATATAGCAAACATAATGACCCATTACTGGTCTACCTCAGCCCTTAAGGAAATTGAGTAACTCCAGGTATCATTCTGACTCAGGTAAATCCCAGAAAACTGTGATGTAGGAATGCAGGGCGAGTGACTCAGGGAGCAACAAAGACTGAATAAAAGCCGGAGGAGAGTGAGCCTATGCATTTGTCAGGGAACATTATATTTGCTATTTCTTTATTTTTTTTTAAGGTTTTATTTATTTATTTGACAGATAGATCACAAGTAGGCAGAGAGGCAGGCAGAGAGAGAGAGAGGAGGAAGCAGGCTCCTCGCTGAGCAGAGAGCCCGATGCAGGGCCCAATCCAAGCACCCTGGGACCATGCCCTGAGCCGAAGGAAGAGGCTTTAACCCACTGAGCCACCCAGGTGCCCCACATTTGCTATTTCACTAAGACTGAGCCTGCCAAAGAATAACACCAATTGCTCTAAACCATCACACACACACACACACACACACACACACACACTCGTACCCACAAACGGATGATATCCTACATGAAGGATCCCTGAGTTTTGAAAGTGTGCTGTTGAAAAATGCATGTGTGTCTACCATTTTGCAGTCGCAGTTCTATTTTAAGCACTGAATGTAAAGATAAATAATAGACCCTTACATATAATGGGTGTGGTCATGAGAAGTGACACTGGGAAGTGATTAGGAACTTAGCCTGGTTTGTCAACACTTTTTGACTATGGCTTTGGTCAAGTTACGTAAATTCTATGTGCCTCAGTTTCTGCATCTAGAATAAACCCCACCCTATAGAGTTGCTGTGTGGATAAGCAGGGAGCTCACTGCCTGGACCATAACCCTGAGGTTAGCATTCTGCAATTCTGTGCTCCAAGTACTTCAAAGTACACACTACCCCACCCCCCGCCGCCGCCCCCGAAGAAGATTTAAACTATGTAAAACTTGTGGTATAAGATGTAATAAAATTCAAATAATATGACAATGCCAGAGAATCTTAAAACAAGATAGTTCAAATATCGATAGTCAATCGCTCTGCTTCCAGTTGAAAATATACTTTAAACACCTCAGGTCTAATTACTTAAATTTATTTAAATGTGCATTTAAAGGATTGAATAAAAATAATAATATTGAATTTCAAATTATGAGGGTGGTTAATACCCTCACTCTGTACTGCCTCATTTTCATGTCTCTGATGTATTTTACATTTTCTTGAAGATCTATGGAAACAAAGAAATTCACCTGCTTCAATCCTACCACCTGAATGAAAAAATCAGCTACATGTATTAAGAAATAAACAAACCGAGTTCTTGATTCTCAAACTCAACCTTAAATTTTTGTTTGACCACAATTTCCCCACAACTTATCAAAGTAGAGGGGGAAAAATTACCTAAGAAGTGTTGAATTTTGTTGCTCTTATTTTTTTTTTTTTTCAGGTTCTTTTATGAACATTGATTAAGAAGCTCTACAGCCCACACCATTCCTGACAACAAATCCCCGAAAGAAGGATGGGAAATAGGCTTGGCCTCAGCTCCCAAAATAAAGGGTAGCCTGTTCCAACACACATCAGCGAACAACTGCAATCTTAAGACAGGCTCGGGGGAAGGCCAGGCCCGAATGATCTGGAAACTCTCCAGGAATGATTCAAAGAACGCAAGAGAGAGCATAGCCAACTGCCCTAATAAAAGCACAGTGCGCAATTAGGGGAAATGAAGCAGGCAGAGCTGAATTAGAGACTGAGATTGAATGGTTTTTGATGAGTTTGTAATTTGTATAAATGATTCAAAGGAAACTTTCAGTGAACATTCAAATCAAAATTAAAAAAGATAAACACAACCAAGATAAACAGCAATGCATGACCAGCTTGAAACTCTGAAATTAAGTTCTTCCCCTCTTTTTGTTTTCCTCTTCCATGGAAATTTAATTTTACAAAAAACCTTGAACCTTAGACACACAAGATGAGCTATGTTTTATTCAGTTTTCTTTAAGAAAAGATTAAATCTTAGTCAAATGGATGTGCCTTTCGATGAACCATTAATTCCATCATAGTCTTGGTGAAGAACAGATTATTTTCACTCCAGTCTGATTTATTAATTAATAATAATGTCACGGATTTCATCGTACATTTTTACAAAAATTACTTAACTGTCCAATAACCTTGTGAGGGAAGGACTATTATGCAGATTTATTTGTATTTTGTTATGGCTGACTTTAAACAGGAAACAAATTTTAAATATTACTTGGGTACAATGTAGGATTAGTTTCAGGTGCAGAATTTAGTGACTCATCACTTACATAATGGAATTTAAATAAAAACTTTAAAAAAAAAGATAAATAAACTTGGAGATCAGTTACAGGTATCATTTGAGATCATGCTGAGAATTTTCTCATTTCATGAATGTTATAACTACTATTAAAAGAGGCCACCCAGTTTATCCAAAATCACACAGCACACACTGGCAGACTTATAATAAGAATCTATATCTTTTTCTTGGGACGCCTGTGTGGCTAGGTTGGTTAAGCGGCTGCCTTCGACTCAGGTCATGATTCCAAGGTCCTGGGATTGAGCCCTGCATCAGGCTCCCTGCTTAGGAGAGAGCCTGCTTCTCTCTCTCCCTCTGCCTGCTGTTCTGCTTACTTGTGCCCTCTCTGTCAAATAAATAAATAAAATCTTTATTAAAAAAAAAAAATCAATGTCTCTTTCTTTTTTTTTTTTTTTAAAGATTTTATTTATTTATTTGACAGAGAGAAATTACAAGTACACTGGGAGGCAGACAGAGAGAGAGAGAGAGAGAGAATGAAGCAGGCTCCCTGCTGAGCAGAGATCCCGAAGCGGGGCTCGATTCCAGGACCCTGAGATCATGGCCTGAGCCGAAGGCAGCGGCTTAACCCACTGAGCCACCCAGGCGCCCCTCAATGTCTCTTTCTTTAATACCAGAGCTCTTTCCTGTACGTTTCAGCTACACTGTCTTTTTGAATAGAGGAACTATGATTTATCTGTAATATGAACTGATGCATTTACCATTATTTTTTAATTGATAATTGGTTCAGATCAACTATCCTAATCTTTTGATCAAAAATCTGTTTTTCTCTTCTGTCCCATTAGTATTTAGAGTGGTTTATTTCATGTGACCAACATAGTTTTTCAGTTACTATGCATATATTTTCATTATTATGTATCAGTTGAAATGTTAACATGAGTGATTTTAACCACTTAGTAGTTTCAGGACTTTCAGAAGCTTGAAAATAGATCAGAAAATAAAATATTATTTTGGGAAAGTTCATATCCTCTGGAGACTCAGAAAGTAATTTATTTCCGTATTACTAAGGTCCTTCCTATCCGATTTTAGCCTGCTGATTCAGAGCCCATTTAACAGTTCATTGGTATCACTAAAACTGGGAAAATTGGAGAAAAAATAAGACCATATAAACTTCACAGAGGAAGAGGATAATATACTTGCAGATATTTTGGGGAGTCAATGGAACTAGGTTAGAACACTGTCCATCACTGTGGTTATTATGAATAAATTTCATTTTCCTCTGAACTAGTACTATAACTATTCAGGTTTAGAAAAGTAGAGAGCAGAAATAATTTGAATGCTTGAATGAGATGATGGGGTGAAGAAAGGCATAGATCTGATTTGGGAGACATAAATCTGATTTTGGAGACCAACACTGAGAAAGTACATTGTAAGTATACACTGAGAGTGCCTGGTTGGCTCAGTCAGCAGAGCATGAAACTCTTGTGAGTATATATTGAATGTCTTCTAGTTTTCAGAAACTTCTCTATGTACTTCACATGTATTGTCCTATTTGACTTCATAAAAATTTCATGAAATTTGTAACATTATCAAAGTGTGAAGATAATAGAAACTTAAGATCCCATAACTATTTAGAAGTAACTTCTTGAACCCATACTATTTCCACTAAATAATGTTATTTCCTAGACACATGTTGCTTGTTTATATATTTGCCTAGGTTCTAAGAATAGCGTACCTTGTTGTATATTTTGATATTCTGCTCATGCCTTACCTTCTTAAACTCTAATTCTTTGTAACTAATATATAAGATTTTCCCATAAGCATTCAAAGATGTTCTTAAACTCTAGTGACTACTTTAGTATGATACCATTCATTAATATCCCGGTTTAGAGGGAAAAACTTAATTTAAATGATGATTTGTTTATTCAACAATGTTGGATACTTACTATATGCCAGGAATTATTCTATGCCTTAAAGGTAGAGTGGTGGACAAAACTAAATCTGATTTCTGCCTCATGAAACTTAGTTGCATGACAGTTCTTGGTTAAATGTCACAAACATGTAAAGGTGACTACAATTTCCATTGTTTGGTGTTCATCTGACAATGAATGTTAAAATAGAGAAGTGAACTACTTCTCTATATTTATATTTATATATTTTATTTTTATATTTATTATATATTTTTAATTTATATTATATTTATAGGAAGGAGTAACAATCATTCATCCATTGATGGGCTTAAGGTCCCTTCCTTTTTTTTTTTTTTTTTTGCATTTTTGCCATTGATTCAGAGCAAAGGCATATCAGTTTTGCAAATCCCCAATCCTATGATTTTAGGAGAAATTCCATTGTTAATCTGCAAATATTCAAATTTGACAGACTATGATTTAGAAAATATACAATGCAATTTTGGAAACAAATGGAATATCTGTGATAAAAAACTGAACCAAGACACAGAAAAGACAGAATACCCTCACAGTACTGAAGAACAAAGTTGGTTGACTGACACTACTCACCATCAAGACTTACTCTAAAGCTACAGTAATAAAGATGATGTGAAGTTGGCAGAAGAATAACCAGATCAATGGAACGAGTAGAGAGCCTAGAAATAGACCTACACAAATACAATCCACCAATTATAGGCAATGCAATGGTGAAAAAGTAGTCTATTCAACAAATGTTGCTAGTACAACTAAGCACCCCAAGCAAAGAGAATGAATCTATACACAAACTTTAAATATTTCACCTAATTATGCTAAGCAAAATAAGTCAGTCCGAGAAAGACAAATAGCATATGGTTCTGCTTAAATGTAGAATTTAAGAAACAAAACAGATGAAAATAGGGGAGGGTGGAAAGGAGAGCTAGAGGAAACAAACCATAAGAGACTCTTAAATAGAGAGAACAAATAGGACTGCTGGAGGGAGCTGTGCAGGGGATGGATTACATGGATGCTGGGTATTAAGGAGGGCACTTACCGTGTTGAACTGAGTATTATATGTAAGTGATGAATCACTAAATTCTACTCCTGAAACCAGTATTATACTACATGTTAACTCACTAGAATTTAAATGTAAATTTTAATAAATAAGTGACTGTTGGAATAAAATATGTTTACAAGCAAAAAAAAAAAAAAAATCACATGAATTAACACAAATTAGATCATAGACCTAAATGTAAAATGTAAAAGCATACAGCTTCTAGAAGATAATATGGAGGAACTCTAGTTTTTTTTTTTTTTTTAATTTATTTTCAGCATAACAGAATTCTTTGTTTTTGCACCATACCCAGTGCTCCATGGAGGAACTCTAGGTTATCTGGTTTGGTGAAGACTTCTTAGATACGATACCAAAAACATAATCCATGAATTAAAAAAAAAAAGATAAGTTGGATCTCACTGAAATTAAAAACTTCTGCTCTGCAAAACGTAATATTAAGAGAATGAGAAGGGAAGCCACAGACTGGAGGAAGATATTTGGAAAAACACATATCTGATAAAGGACTTATGTCTAAAATATACAAAGAACTCTTAAACTCAATGATAAGAAAAATACATTACAAAATAGACAAAAGTTCTGAAGAGACACCTCACCAAGGAAGATATAGAGATGGCAAATAAGCATAAGTAAAGATGCTCCAAAATATGTTTCACATCATTTGTCATTAGAAAATGGCATATTAAAACAATGAGATACCAAGTCACGCTTATTAAAATGGCCCAAACCAGAACATTGGCAACACCAAATTCTGGTCAGGATATGGGACAAAACAAACTCCCATTTATTGCAAGTGGGAAGGCAAAATGGTGCAACCACTTTGGAAGACAGTCTAATAGTTTCTTACAAAGCTAAACTTAGGCATACCATTCAATCAAGCAATCACAGTCCTAGTTATTTAACCCAGTAATTTGAAACTTATATTCATATAATCTTATAGCAGCAATCAAGATGTCCTTCAATAAATAAATTAATACATAAAATGTGTTATGTCCTTACACTAAGGTCTTATACACACATACATGCACATGTGAGGGAGAGAGGGAGAGAGATCTCAAGTTATGAAAAAGCATGGAAGAAACTTAAAAGCATACCGTAAATGAAAGAAGGCACTCTGAAAATACTGCATACTATATAATTTCAACTACTGATATGGTGGAAAAAGTGAATTTAAAGACAGCAAGATCAGTCATTACCAGGGGTTTAGAGTGGGGTAACTGTGAAAAGTTGGAGTACAAGGTATTTTCAGGTCAGTGAAACGATTATGCATAATACTGTCAAGGTGGATACATGACTTTTTATCTTTTTCAAAAACTTAAAAAACAAACGGAGGATTTTGGAGGAGAGGGGGGTGGGGGGTTGGGTGAGCCTGGTGGTGGGTATTAAGGAAGGCATGTATTTCATGGAGCACTGGGAGTGGTGCATAAACAATGAATTTTGAAATACTGAAAAGAAATAAAATAAAATAAAATGAAAAAAGAAAAACCCCCAACTTCAAACTTTGCACCATAATAAATGTAGTAGTTGCAAAACAAAACAAAGCAAAAACTTAACTAATTAGTTAAGTTTTAGTTTTAGACTAATCTCTAAAACAAACTGCAGATTTTAATAAATAAATATCTGTCATTATTAGTTCCGTTTTAACAAAAATTTCACATTAATACAAGATGTTACTGATTGAAGATTTATGTTGTGGGGGAAACAGGGAGAATGTGGAAATGCTGTACATTCAATTAAGTATTTCTCTTCTGTAAACTAGAACTGCTTTAAAAATAAATCTATTAATTATTTTGAATAACCTAAGAAGAAATGATACTTCGAATGGAAAATGAGCTGAAATGAATAACTTTCTGTCAAAAGTAAATGAAAACTGTGACGGTAAAGAACAATAATATCTTGGGGCATCTGGGTGGCTCCGTTGGTTAAGTCTCCATGCAGCTCTAGTCATTCATGATCCTGGGGTCATGGGATTGGGCTCCTTGCTTAGTTGGGAATCTGTTTCTCCCTCTTCCTCTGCCCCACCCACCTGCTTGTGCTCTCTCTCTCTCATTCTATGTCTCTCTCAAATCAATAAATAAAAAATCTTAAAAAAAAAAAAGAGAACAGTTTCTTAACCCTTTTCCTTCAAACTTCATTATAAATAAATCCAATTAGAATAAAGACTCCTATTTGACACTTCATCTTTTTGTAAATTTTTCTACTTTTTAAAAAGATTATTTGTTTGTTTGTTTGTTTATTTGAGAGAGGGAGCTCATGAGCAGGGAGAGGGACAAGCAGATTTCCTGCTGAGCAGGGAGCCCAACATGAGGCTCAATCCCAGAACCCCAGGATCATGACTTGAGCCTAAAGCAGATGATTAACTGACTGAGCCACCAAGATGCCCAAACTTTTTCTATTTTAAACATATTTTAAATTGGAATCTATTTTACCAAGGTGCATCCCAGGTCTAATATTAAACAAATATTAATTAGGGATGTTATTTCATTAGGATCTATTTAGCAATAACCTTATAAGCACAACTTAGCAAATATAAATCATTTTTTTCAAGATTTTATTTATTTATTTGACAGACAAATATCACAAGTAGGCAGAGAAGCAGGCAGAGAGAGAGGAGGAAGCAGGCTCCCCACTGAGCAGAGGGCCCGATGAGGGGCTCGATCTCAGGACCCTGGGATCATGACCTGAGCCAAAGGCAGAGGCTTTAACCCACTGAGCCACCCAGGTGTCCCCAAATATAAAACATTTTCTTTTTAAAACTACTTAAAAAATACATGATGCAATAAGGAATAGCATAATATCTGAAAAATTTTTCATTCTCTCCCCAAATTTTTTTACTTGAGGTATTTGGCACAGTTCACTCATTAAGATGTCTTTCATTTCCATTGTTTCTCTTTATCCATTCCTTATTTTACATGTTGGTGATGGTGTGTGTTTATTTCATGCTTTGTATTGCATAAACAATGAATTTTGTGTACAAAAACATTGTAAAGGAGGTAAGGAGGGCTTTTTGTGTACTTTTTATCCAGCTTCCCCTAAGTTTAACATCTTTTACAATCATGGTATTTTATCAAAATTCAGAAATTAGCATTGGCACAACACTGTCACATAAACTACAAATGTCATTCTCTTTTAACCATTTTTCCTAATTTCTTTTTCTGTTCCAGAAAACAATTTCGATGACATGTCATTTTTTTAGTCATGTTACTATATATTCTTTTTTGATCTATTACTGTTTCTTAATTTTTCCTTATTTTTCAAGTGTTTGACAGTTTTGAAGACTATTAAGTATTGTCTCTCAGTTTGTGTTTGTCTGATGTTTTCTCATAGTTATAATGAGAAAGTGAATTTTAGAAGAATAAAGGAGGAAGTATCTTTCTCTCATGACATTAGTGGGTGTACATGAGACCAATATAAGTCTGCATGGTGATATTCAACTTGACTTCTCAGTGGAAATTCTGTCTGCCTGCTAGTTTTCTCCTCTATAAAGTTTTCATTTTCCCTTCCATTTATTATTTTTTACAAGTGTGTCTATAAGTGAAACCCACACTCAGGAGGAAAGTATCCATATACATTGTTTGTAATTGTTGGGTAAGGAAAATTGTCCCTTATCCCTATTCATTTATTTAATTATTTATTTATTATTTTTAATAATTTATTCATACAAATATAGACTCATGGATATTTATAATATTCTTTGAGTTAGATTATATTACCATCAATATTTATTTTCTTAATTGAATTATTCCAGCTTTGTCAATGGGAGATCATTCAATTTGTCCTTTAGACTATTTGTTTTTAAAAACAGAAACTATATTTGAGGAGACATGCAGGTTGTTTTTATATCATCTTAATATAAGACAATAGTTTATCTGAGCATTCTGTTAGCATCACACCAATCTGCCCACAACTCCAAGATACACTTACTGACTGACTGTAAATGTGTATGTTTATTGGGCACCTACTGTGTGCCAGACACTATTGTAGGCACTGTAGATGGTTTAAGGGATGAGATCAATGATATAACAAGGTACTGATGATGCAGACCTTGTAGACATTTACACAGAACTTTAGTTTTTTTTTTTTTGTTGTTGTTGTTGTTGTTAAAAGACTCTGCTGTGTGCTTAGCAGATTATTGCATTATCTGCTTTAGCATAGACCCTGATCAGTCTAGCTGCTGTATTAAAGTGATTCTGGGGGCGCCTGGGTGGCTCAAGTGGGTTAAGCTTCTCCCTTTGACTCAGTTCATGATCTCAGGGTCCTGGGATTGAGCCCCACATTGGGATCTCTGCTTAGCAGGGTCCTGCTTCCCCCCTCTCTCTGCCTGCCTCTCTGCCTACTTGTGATCTCTGTCTGTCAAAAAAATAAACAAAATCTTTAATAAAAATAAAGTGGTTCTAGATTGGCCAGTGTTGACACAGGGAGACTAGTTTGGAAAAGCAATACAGATGCGATTGGTGTTTTGAAGGTAGCATGGGGTGGTGAAAAGGCTGTGTTCTGGATTTCCTTTTTTTTTTTTTTTTTTAAGATTTTATTTATTTATACAAATATAGAGAGAGGCAGAGGAAGAAGGAGAAGCAGGCTCCCTGCTTGGCATGCGGAACTCGATCCCAACATCCTGGCATCACGACCTGAGATGCTTAACCCTCGGAGCCACCTAGGCACCCTGTGTTCTGGATTTCTGATGGATCAGAACTGAGGTGTGGGAGAAAGGGAGATGTTAAGGATGATTCCAAATTTGAGTTCTGTTCAACTGGGGTGATGAAATTGCACCATACATGTGCGTCTGAATGTGTCTGTAATTACATGGACATGCAAACACACACACACACACACACACACAGATATATATATATATCCCTGTCTTCTCTGTTTTCAAAAGATTAAATATTGAGTATAATGGTTGTCTAGAGGACAAAAATGATAACCGAACCATGTGTAAATGGCTCTCTATTGCATAATGTTTGGTCAAAATTAAAAATCAATATGTTAGAAAAAAATCAATATGTTAATTTGTTTAATGATAAAAGTAAATATTTGCCTCATAGCTGTATAGATTCACCATTCTATTATTATTATTATTATTATTATTATTATTTTAAGTACGCCCCACAATATGGAGTTAGAACTCACCACCCTGAGATAAAGACCTAAGCTGAACTCAACTCAATCACTTAATGGACTGAGCCACCCAGGAACCCCACAACTTTCTGTAATGTTAACCATTTTGCTTTTCATGTATCATTAGAAATGACATCTCAGAAGACTTTCTTGTAATATCCCTTTGAATCAGTGACAATATGTTTTGAATGTTTTTCAGTGTTTCTTTTTTTTTCTTTTTAAAATTTTATTTATTTATTTGACAGAGAGAGCTTAAGCAGGGAGAGCTACAGGCAGAGGGAGAAGCAGACTCCCCAACTAAGGAGACTGATGGGGGACTCGATTCTAGGACTCTGGGATCATGACCGGAGCTGAAGGCAGATGCTTAACTGATTGAGCCACCCAGGCGTCCATCAGATACACTGGTATCTGAGTACTTGGAGTATCTCTCCAGGTTGTTTAACATTTTTTGTTGTTCATTTTGAGATTTCAATTTGCCATAGTTTACAGTTGTGGTACATGTACTGTTTAGTACTAATTTTGTATATAAATTCAGAGATTTGTCAATAATATATAATGTGTAGAAATGTTCAAATGAAATTTACTTCTCTTTCCTCAAGTTATAAAACAGCTTTTGACATATTCTGATCTCATGGATGACTTGCCAACTTTCTATTCCCTGTAGAAAGTGAAGAATTCATCCATTTGTTCCATATATATACACATTTATATATATATATATAATATATATTACTTACATTATGTTATATATAGCATGTTTGATATTTCTATATTAAATATGTTTATATATTTGCATTTATGTATATGTATTTAAAACATGCCACAAATCTCTATCTTAGGCAGCATTTATAAAAAAATTGCTATGTAATTATGCAATAGATGTTTTTAAATTTATCTAAAAGATAGTCCTTTGCTAATTTTAAATACATCTAAATGTGAATGTGTGAATAATAATATATGTGCTTGAAGATTAGTGCATACAGAATTCAAAGATAATAAAAACTCTTTCTACTCTTTTCTCGCTTCGGGATTTCAGATAGTAGTGACCATATTAAGAAGCAGAGTTAAAAGGAGAAAGCAAGAAATAATTGGAATGCTGGTAAAGTAATCCTCTATGCTGCCGCAATTTACAATAGCACGTTATATATAGAAATAGATCAGTCATTGTTTTCAAGCCGGCTAAATAAAACTGAACTCTTGGAAAGGCATAGCACTTGACCTTTCCTGGTTTTACCAGCAGTATTTAAACTGGTGCAAGGCAACTTACTTGCAAGTGTCTTCTGTTGACATGACAGATTCTCCTACTAGTTCACACAATGTTCAAAAGGCACAAGTCCCTTCCTTCGGAACGCAAGAGAGAAATATTTTCCCAAGGAGTTACCAGGTCCACGCTGAGGAATGACTTGAGAAACTTTCACTGTTTGTCGCAACTTGTGCTCTCAACAGGCCCCCTAAAAGCAGCTCCAGTATCTAAACATTCAAAAACTGTGCACTTTGAGATTGAAATACTTGATGCACAAACAAGAAAGCAGATATGTATTGTGGATAAGGTAAGTGACATTCATTCATTGAATTTCTCTTGTCTGCCCCAAAGATTGCTGACCAGTTCATTCACTGCTTAGAAGGTTGTCTCAAAATATATTCCTGGCTTTTAATGTTAGTTTTATGGATGGTAGGATAGATACTTCATACATTGTTCCAGTAGAAGATATGTATTGTGTCTTTCACAATCAGTTTAAATGGTAGCAAATAATTATTGGGTTCTGGTTTTTCTTGCTAACGCTGACAGTTGTCCAGAGGTAAAATTTTCAGTACTCAACTTCTCAGCGTCATAACACAATTTCTCTAGGTTATTCTCTTCATGTAGTTAATTACATATTCAAATTACCATAGAGTGTTATTAGTGCTCCTAGAAAATAACAAGCAAAAGGTGCTAAATTTACTAAAAAATATTTAGCATATATGATAAAGTTTAGTTGATTAAAAATTATTTGGAGTTAATTGTCTTGAAAAATGAACATCTCACTTTTTATGAAATGTTTACTTATTTCAAAGTGCTTAAGCTCCTAAAAAACAGTCTTGCTTAATATGTTACACTTTTATATTCATATCACAAATCTGTCACTCAGGCAAGATAAAGTTAGAAAATTAACACATAAATATACGTGCACATCATGGATATACATATGTGTATATAATATCTAAAACGTTTTCAGTGTTTCATAAGTTTGAAAAGTCACTGGTAGTTTAATTTATTGTGAAAGATTGGTATTTTTAAAAACAATATATCTTCATTTATTTTTCTTTAAAGACATTCTAGATAAGTTTTTTGTTATTGTTCTAAAAATAAAATCCAGTCACTGATTTCTTTTAACTATACTCACCCTATAATTCTAGATAAGAAGGCAAGAGACAAAACTGTTTACTGCTTTTAATTACAGAAGATCATGTGTATTTTCTCACTTAGTAGTTATGACGCTATGGCCAACCTGTTTGTTGGGTGACACTAACTTTTATTTACAGATGGAAATAAAAAATAACTGTTACAAATTCATACAGGTCATAAGTGGAATGCAAGAGATTCAGAATTATTTCCATGCAATTCTAAATCACATTCTTTTTCTATAGTACCACTAGAATGATATATAAATAATGAATATGTATTGCTAATAACACTTATGAATTTCATGCATGCTACAATTTATTTTTATTTTAATATCTCAAGAAAATTTTGGGGTTTTAGATATCATACATGAATAAGAAAACAAACTGAAACAATTATTCAAATTGCTAATGTTTGCATTATGTCACTCTTGAAAATTTAAAACTCATAAGAGAAATACAATAATGTATTTTTATTATTTTATTATTCCATTTCATTTTTTATTTTTACTTTTATATTTATTATTTTTGTATTTTATATTTTATGTATAACATAATGTACATTACATCATATCATATAGACATATATTTAATATATTATATATAGTATATTTTATATATAATATATTTTATATAATATATAATATACTATAATATATAGCATATATTTTATATAGTATATATTTTAATAGTATATATTATATATAAATATTAAATATGATAAATATACAAATATAAATATATAAATATTATTTATAAAAATTAAAATGTGTTTATTATTATCATTTATTAGATTGAAGGCAAAAAGATCATGAATAAAATGGATGTTAAATTGTTCAAGGATTCCCAAAGACCAAGATTCTAAAATAAGACTGGTTTTTGTGTCCTTTCTGGTATGTGTCTAAACTTTGATGCAAAATCTACCTTAAAGTAATGAGAACCTGCGAAAGGGCTGCAAACTAATTTTCCCATAAATTTAAATTTTGAAATTGAGATTGTGTCTGAAGGTAAAACATGGAGTTTTACATTTTCAGTTATTTATTGCAAAAATACATACATACATACATTAAATAAAATAAGCAGGCAGAGAGCCAGCATTTTATTTTTTTTAGATAGAAATAAGGATTTGCCTTAGGAATTTTGGTTCAGAAATTTTGCCTGCATTTGAATAGTTCTGGTAATTGGATCTCCAGTGGCAAACCTTTGGGGAAAGTCAGTAGGCCAACAAGGGGATTATTTCTGGATTACACACCGCCTTGATTGCACAATGATACCATCTGATGTGCAACTCACAATATAGAAATGTTTGGCTTGTCAGAAGAACTGGATTTTGTTTTCTTTCATTTTTGTTTGTAATTTGATAAATTGTCTCAATAATGCAAGACATTTAAAAGAAAAAAATCTGGATTAATGTACATTTTTTTTTTTTGCTCCATGACTCTTAAAAGTTCAAATTTATAAACACGAGAAAGGTTGATTTTGTTGTTGTTGTTGTTGTTGTTGTTCAAGATACTGTTTTTCTTGGACAAAGTAACAGCTATATTAGCAGTAAGGTCATCTTAAGTGCCTTAAACTTGTTCTTGGCTCTACTCAGTATACTAAATAAGTGTTGTTTATGACTGAGTCCTGGTCTTTCAGTAAGCACTGTGTTGAAAAGTAGTAAAAGTTAAAGGTCATGTACTTTGGAACTGAGTATATCCAGACCAAATCCCTGCTGTCTCAATCATAGTGATCAAGGCTCAGGGAAGTTGCTGAATTGCTGATCACCACCATGTTATTTAGAAAATAGGTTAATAAAACATATTTTTGTAGGTTTAGACTGAAAAATAGGAATAATATATGTAGCATGCTTAGCATGGTGACTTGAACATAATGTGGGATAAGCTGTATTTTTCTTAGTTTTAATAATCATTTGGAGAGATAAAATTAATGTGCATAAATATTCACGAAAAAATAAGTGATGAGCGTTGTGATACTGGCACAGACTTTAAATTTGACCTCTTGGTAATTGCCCATTGACATGAATTGTTATGATGTTTAGGTTAGATAGAACTATTCAACGACCTTGAGTGGAATGTATGTATTTTAGTAATATATGCTGAACTCTAGTAGAAATTTAGTTTACATCTAGATACTTTAATTTAAAATTCAAAATTGACAAAATTGTTTCATATTCATGAAACAAAGCATTGAGAGAATTCTTGGGGTCAAAGAATATATACTGAATCAGGTTCTTTTACTTAATGTCATACACATAACACACACACACACACACACCAAAAAAAAAAAAAAAAACCCAAACCTTTTGCCTTCACTATCTTCTCCACCTTCTGCCTATTTCTCTGATTATTTTCATCCTGTTCATATTGTCTACCCACATTTCTCTCTTCTCATTCTATCTTAAACCTACTCCATTCAAGGATTTACATCCATAGCTTGTAAGAATTTGAACTTGCCAAGATCACCAGTGAATCAGTGGTAAGTTCCTTGCTAAATCCAAACGTTATTCCTCACACTTTATTTTAGTGTGTCAGCAACATTTGCTACTGATAAGCATGTCCTCCTTCTTAAAACACTTTTCCTGTGTGAGTTTCAGGTTCATAGACACATATTTTTAAAAACCTACTTCATTGTTTCTCTCTTTCCTCTTGCCGCTGCTTCGTCATCTGACTGAATGGATTATGCATTGTCATGAACTCGGTCATCAGAAGTTCTCCCCATCTTTTCTAATCCATCTTATTGTGTCCAATAGCTTTGAATATTATCTATTCATGACTTATAAATATGTAACTGCAGCTCCTCCTTTTCTTCTGAATGAAAATTCATTTATTTATGTATGTAGACACCTATGCATGCCGCTGTGAATGTATTTACCTATACATTTCTCTGTGCATCTATTTATGTACTACCTGTCCATGCATTCGGATGTTTGCTGGGCATCTCAAACATAGTGTATCTGAAACTGAGCACTTGACCTCACCCCCGGATTTTATCACAGAGTTTCCCAAGTCAGTAAGTGGCAATTACATCCTTCAAATATCTCAAGCCAAACACTTAAGAGACATCATAACTCTTATCTTAATCTCACTCCCCCCACAAGCAATCCATCTTCTCAGTGATACCTTCAAATATATCCAAAGTGACAAATTTTTACCACCTCTACTGCTAGCACTCTTAAATCTTTCCTCCACTTCTGTTCTTAGCACCTTCAGTACATTGCTTACATAGCAACTAGGACTAGCCTGTTACACCATTTCAGCTACTATCATTTCCTACATAAAATTAGACAGTGTCTTCTTTAGATCTAGTTAATTGTCACTTTTTATTTGGGGGCTGTTCTTAACTACTTTTTTTTTAATTGTAAAATATACCAGTATTATCTATTACCCTTTCCTGTTCTATTTCTTTGCTACTACTTAATACCCTCTAACACACTGTTTATTTTTCCTTTTTCATTTTGTTTATTATTTGCCCTGCTCCTGGTATGCCGACTTCACAAAATCTGGGATTTATTTTTCAAATTCCTGTATCTCCAACACTTTGAACAGTGATTGGCACAAATAAAGTATTTAATAAATATACACATAAAAAAGTGCTTAACCAACATGTATTGAATAAATGATGCCAGTTCAAGAAATGTGTGGATTTGACAATGCCCACATGTTTAGAAGTGACATTTTGGGCTGGAGGAGTAGGATACTTGAAAGTACTTTTTACTATACTCTAAATAAAATTATTATTGAAAAAATATATTCACCGTAAAAGGCATTTGATTAAACCATTTCACTAAATGCCAAAGTTCTTTCTGGTTTGCCCCCAACAAAGATGTATAGGATTTAACTTTGTGTTAGTGTATAATTTACTGACGGTCATGCTCTGATAATAAAAAGCTAATAAGCTTTTCATAAGGCAGACAATGAAGATGGGGATATTTATTTAACTAATTTAGTTATGTCCCATTTGTGATTAAAATAATATGACTAATCAAGGTTAAGATAGGGAGCTGACATAAAATATAAATACCATTCTTGGTTTTATTGGACCATAAAATATATATGAAAAATAGTTTTGAAAACTTTAACAGTGAGTTATTTTCAATTGCTCACTATCCCTGTCTCACTTCTATTTTGTAAAATGTCAGAAGCTTATCTAGTGATATATTGATGATTCAAGAGCACTGCAAGAACTCTAAAAGCTAGGATTGATAAATGTTTCCAATATCTTCCCATTCTTTTTTCTTTAATCTTTTCTCCAAGGAACTTGACCTCAAGAGCCCCCTTTCTCTTATTATTTTATTTGCTCTATGTCAAAACCTTAAAAAGCATTTTAAAGACTACTTATAGGAGTACACTTACTGTGATGTGCACTGGGTGACGTATGGAATTGTTGAATCACTGTATGGTGCACCTGAAACTAATAAACCATTGTATGTTAAAGAAATTATAAGTAAAGGAAAGCACTCAGTTATTTCCTAATCCCTCTAATGGTAAAAATATCAGATATCAGTTTTTACCAGAAAATACTGGAGAGAATTATAGGGTAGTCAGATTGAATAAAAGTTGCAATTTTGATACTTTAGTTAGAAATTTTGAGAATTCTTTTTTTTTAAAGGTTTTATTTATTTATTTGACAGACAGAGATCACAAGTAGGCAGAAAGGCAGGCAGAGAGAAAGGAGAAAATAGGCTTCCCACTGAGCAGAGGGCCCGATGCGGGACTCGATCTCAGGACCCTGGGATCATGACCTGAGCCAAAGGCAGAGGCTTTAACCCACTGAGCCACCCAGGTGCCCAAGAATTCTTAATTTCTAATGCTGCCACTTAATATTTTACCTTGGGAAGCATGCAGCTAACAATATATAGGCCTCAATTTGTTCATTTATAAAATGAGAATGGCATCTGTCTTAAAATATCTTCTGGCAGTTTTTAGAATTTCAGGTATATACAAGTGGCGATATCATTTTTCTTCTATTCCTCTCCTTCCTCCTCCTCCTCTTCTTTTTTCTTCTTCCTCCCTTCCTCCTCTCTCATTCACCTCTTCCTCCCATCGCGGCCGCTTTTTTCTTTTCTTTCACCTCAGTCCTCTTCTTCCTACTTCTTCCTGTGAGTATGGCAGCTTATGAACTTTGAATTGAGATAAAGCACGTTTTTAATAGGAACCTGTTTTTATTTTGTCTTGAGATATAACCCAGTATCTCTGCCCTTTATCATCATTTATTGTAAAAAGGTTGTAAGTATTACTATTCATCCATTTATAAAGGAAGATCAGTGGCACAGACACTTGAAATGAAGAACTTAGTGTGTATTAGAACCAAACTTTGAACTGGTCAATATATGTTCTGGGCTTTGATCTTAGCGACTATATGCTACCACTTGACAGATACTAATGACTTTCTTTCATTCTTTTTTTTTTTTTTTTGTAAGATTTTATTTATTTATTTGACACACAGAGACAGATCACAAGTAGGCAGAGAGGCAGGCAGAGAGAGAGGGGGAAGCAGGCTTCCTGCTGAGCAGAGAGCCCGATGCGGGACTCCAACCCAGGACCCTGGGATCATGACCTGAGCCGAAGGCAGAGGCTTTAACCCACTGAGCCACCCAGGTGCCCTGTACTAATACTTTCATTAGCCCAAATTCTCATGTTCTCTTTAATTTCATGATTGAGACAGAACATCTGATTCTAACTTCTGATACAGACAATGTGTTTCAGGACAGAGGTGTTATTTTCTTTTCTTTCTTTCTTTTTTTTTTTCATCCTTCAATCAGCATCTTCTTTTTTTGTTTGTTTTCTATTTTTAAAGATTCAAATTTTTATTTTACTTTATCTAGTTAACATAGAGTGTGATATTGGTTTCAGGAGTAGAATTTGTGACTCAGCACTTCCATACAACACCCAGCGCTCATCATAAGTGCCCACCCTCTTACCCATTATCCATTTAGCCCATGCCCCACAACCTCCCCTCCAGCAACCCTCAGATTGTTTTCCGTAGTTAAGAGTCCCATTTAGGATTTGCCTCCCTTCTTGTTTTTTCTTTCCCCTAGGTTCATCTGTTTTGTTAAAGGTGCTATTTTTGAAGAATATCTTTTTCTCTTATTTGATATGAAAAAAAGTTTCCAAAGTTTGTTTTTATTTTTTATATAGAGACATAAAATAACATTAATTAACATTCAAACCTAGAAATTAAAAATATCTTTGAAGTATCTTATATAATAATAAATTAAGCAACAGATACGCTCGACATGTTTATGTCATTAAAAATTAAAGAATTGAGATGAATGATTCCTCCCCAAATAAGTAATTAACATAATCATTTTCTGTGAGCCCAGAGGAGGCTCAGTGTCCACTCCTTTTTTTTTTTTTTTGATATACTTGGAAATTCCATACTACACCATGAAATTCTAATTTCAAAGGAATCAGTGTACTTTGATCTTAGTATATTTTAGTATCATCTGCCCTGCCTTAGATTTCTTTCCGAAGAAAAGAACCTATTTTATTTAACAAATACATAATGCCATGAAAGGCAATGTGATGCAGTGGTTTATGCCCAGAAGTCAGGCATCTGTGTCTGTATTTGAGCTGTGCAAACTATTAATGTTTTATCCTTGTAACATGTTACTTAACTAGTCTAATTCTTGCTTTTACAAGTAGGGTAAATTACAAATCAAAGCACAATAAGTATGTATCTTCCAGGAATATCTAGGGTTTTTATATTCTTGTAAATATGAAAAACATAGCAATGTGTCTACCATATGTCTGATTTTCTGTAAATGAATGTTATATTTTTAAATAATGGCAGTATATCAGTAATATTATTATTCCACTGATGAGGAAAATAATTAAACTAATATTATAACTGTAATAACTTTGTCATTTTTTATGATAGTCATTATGATTCCATTCTGAAATTATTAGGAAGCCTTAGAATTAGGAAGTATGGGGGGCACCTGGGTGGCTCAGTGGGTTAAGCCTCTGTCTTCAGCTCAGGTCATGAACTCAGGGTCCTGGGATTGAGCCCACATTGGGCTCTCTGCTAGGTAGGGAGCCTGCTTCCCCCTCTCTTTCTCTGCCTGCCTCTCTGCCTACTTGCTATCTCTCTGCAAATAAATAAATAAAATGTTATAAAAGTTAGGAAGTATGGTCATAGGGACCATCTTTGTAACATCAGTTTCTAGCATCCTATGTCCAACTATCTTATAATATGCACTGGGTACTTGTGCCATGATAAACCATGAAAGGTGCCAATGGATATATAAGAATTGAACATCAATATATAGTAGAGAAAAATGAATATACTTTAGAAAACTATTCAGGTATAGCATTTTTTTTTTTTAAAGATTTTATTTATTTATCTGTCAGAGAGAGAGCAAGCGAGAGCGAGCACAGGCAGACAGAGTGGAAGGCAGAGTCAGAGGGAGAAGCAGGCTCCCTGCGGAGCAAGGAGCCCGATGTGGGACTCGATCCCAGGACGCTGGGATCATGACCTGAGCCGAAGGCAGCTGCTTAACCAACTGAGCCACCCAGGCGTCCTCAGGTATAGCATTTTTAAAGCAAATATAAACTATTGAATGTATTCAATTAAATTATGTCTACATTTTCCATTTTTGAAATCTATCACCATGGAAGAAAACTGTTTATATGGTGAAGGTATAAAGAAGATGTCATTTTAATTCCTGTAATATATGAGATGCAGTGATACTCTTTTAGAAGGTCAAACATAGATGAATAAGTTTTGGGGGATGCATCTTGAAAGAGAAGAGTTGAAATTTACCAGATTCACTGGTTCTCCAACTCTCTGTATATTTTGATGTCTCATAGTGTCACAATGAACCTTTTATTAATTCAATAGGTATTTGTTAAGACATTTGTCTAGTGTTCTATTACATGTTCAAGATAATGCACTAACTTGGCCAGATATGCAATTCTTATTCTCATAGATTCTGTTCTTTCCTGTGGAAGCCAAGCACTGTATAAGTAATGTTAATTGCAAAGGTATCTACACAGTGAGAGGAAACAAAGTAATTTGAAGTGGTAAACAAAGGGAGATAAACTGTGAAACAGATGAATTTCCTTGGAGGAATGATGTTTATGTGTGAGTACAATGGAAGAGAAATATGAGAATATGACAGATACAGGAGATAGAACAGGACTTCTTTGCTTGTAAAAAATAACAGCCAAGGATGATGCAAGTATGATGTTAAACTCTTATTTGAGCAACTGAGATCCTGAGAATGGCATAATTTACGGAGTCATTTTTATTGGTTTCTGTTTATTTTTTGCTTCTTTTTTTTAAATCATTTTCAAGTTGTTATTTAAATTCCAGTTAGTTAACATACAGTGTAATATTAGTTTCAAGTGTGTAATTGTTTGCTTTCTTGTTTTTAGTGCAGACAAGTAGAGAAGCAGGTAGGAAGCAAGCACTCAGTTTTGTTCTTTTTAAGTTGAGGTCTTTGTGAAATATCCAAAAAGAGATAACCTGCAGGCACTTGGGTTTGAAGTTTTAGAACTCAGGGAAGTGGTCATGTTTAAATATGTCGACTTGGGGATTACAAATGTATAGGTGTCTCTTGCAGCCACTGTAGTATAGAAGATAAAAATTTAGAAAGAACAATATAATGAATAAGGAAAGAAAAGAACCAATGATAGAGGCCTGAGGAATTCCAGTATGTACAGATCTTAAATAAAAGCGGGGATTGAAAAAGAAAATAAGGAGAAGTTTCCAGAGAAACAGAAGAAATATGGTAACTCTTTCCTCACAGAAACCTAGAAGAAATACTTCAGTGAGAAGGGAAAAACCAGTGGATACAGCTGAGAAGCAAAAAGAAATAAAACAAGTACCCCTTGTATTAAGTGGGATAATGTTCATTGTTTAGTTTAAGCAGATCAATTTAGGTACAATGATGTGGGGAAAAATCCAGTCTAGATGAAACTCTATGGGTAATATGACATTTGAGTTTCCTAGGAAGCCTTTCTTTCATAGGCAGCAGAAGTCTTGAAAGCTTTACTGTGTCACCTCCTTCATTCTTCAACTCTATATTGACTCCTGTAGTCTGATTCACATACTTTGGTTTATACTTTACCCTTCTTCATTCTTCCATTTTTAACATTCTGTATTACTCATCAGCCCCCCCCAAAATACTGTAAATTTCCATTCTTTGAGTTTGGGTAAAATTTGACTCCTCTGCCTGGAGTGTTCTGTCACAATCTTCTGTCCATTCCTCATGATCGAACTGAGATGACAATTTCTTTGTGTGCCATTTACCATCCCCAATAAGCAGATATGTTATATGTCCCAGGAACTATTGGCTGAAATTTCCATTAAATAGCCTAGTATTTGAAAATGAACATTTGTGAGCTATCCCAAGAGTTTGAAAGATTAATTTTGTTCTTGTTCAATTATACATTTTTTTTCTAAATGAGAAATATAACTAGTTTATTAAAATTTCATTTTTTCTAGCAATTTATTTCATTGTATTTTACAAATATATCACAGAATTTCTTAAGGAGTAATATTTTGTTCTACGCAATTAGGAAGCATTGAGCTGCATGACATGAAAATGACCTAAGTGCTATTGTGCAATAAACAAATATGTATTGGATGCAAAATTGGAATGTCATAGCCAGGCTCCTCTTGTATTTCATTCTAAAAATTGTATGTTCTTGACTAACAAGGTAAAATAATAACTTCCAAACATCTGAATTATAAATATACTACAAAAATTATAGCTGAAATAACATGTCTTTGGATCAAAGAAAGTAAATAAATCATGTTTTTCTAGGAAATGTAAATATAGAATGAAAAGAGAAACGTTAATGCTAAGGAAGAAAATTATGAGGGAGTATTATACTATTAAAAGAAATCCTGTTTCCTATTAAGTCAAAGCTGAATTAAAATAGTTAATTTTAGAAATGCAGGTTTAAAAAAGTGCACAAGACACAGATAACAGTATATGTAAAGAAACTAACAATGAAATTGTAGCTATAGTTAACTTTTGAGCAATTTTGGGATATGGGGTATTGACCCCCATGCAGTTGAAAATCCATGTTTAACTTTTAACTCCCCCAAAACTTAAGTACTAATAATGTACTATTGACTGGAAGCCTTACTGATAAGATAAATAGTTGGTTAACACATAATTTGAATATTATATGTATTATATACAACATTTTTATAACAAAGTTACTAGATAAAAGAAAATATGTATTATTAAGAAAACCACAATGAAAGAAAATACATGTACAGTGCTGTACTGCAAAAACAATCTGTGAACAAGTGGTCCCACACGGTTGAAACCAATATTGTTCAAAGGTCATATATCCAAGAAATATGTTATTCAAATTAGATAAATAATTACTTTATGAGTAGCTACTATACTTTAGATTACTTGAGGCTGAAAATTAAACATATTTCCTTGCCTCTATATACAGGAGTCAAATTGGAAAGATAGATTACGAATTTTAAAACAAATTATAACATGGCAAATAGCATATACAAGTTTAACACAAATTATATTATGAAGACTAGAGAAAGAATACTTTTTTTTTATCTGATAGAGGTTTAGGCATAAAGATGAGAAAAGCTAAACTGAGTGTAAGGAAGGACTCAAAAGGATTTTAAAAATATGTATGTTACAATTAATTAGCATGGGTAAGGTAGAGATAACATCCCAGAGGGTGCCTGGGTGGCTCAGTAAATTAAGCTTCTGTCTTCTGCTCAGGTGATGATCACAAGGTCGTGGGATTGAGCCCTGCATCAGGCTCCCTGCTTCTCTCTCTATCCCTTCCCCTGCTTGTACGTGCACTGTTTTCTCTCTCTTAAATAAATAAATAAATAAATTTCAAAAAATAAAAAGAAACAAGAAGGAACATCCCAGGAAAAATTAGCATAGTGAAGATATCACAATCCCAAATTTCTACTACAAAGCTGTCACAATTAAAACAGTGTGCTAAAAATAAATAAATAAACAAAATAAAACAGAAAACCAGTATGGTATTGGCATAAAAATAAACACACAGGTCAACAGAACAGAATACAGAACTTAGAAATAAACCTACACTTATGTGGTCACTTAATCACGGACAAAGGAAACAAGAATATACAATGAGCAAGTCTCTTCATCAACAAAACAGTAAGATAACTTACTTAAGGGAAGAAGATATATGATATACCCAATAAGGGGTCAATATTCAAATGCATCAAGAACTCATACAACTCAATACAAAAAATCAAATAATACAGTTAAAAATTGACCGAAGACCTGAAGAGACATATTTTCAAAGAAGACATGCAGTCAATAGACATATGAAAAGATGCTCAATATCATTCATCATCATGAAAATGCAAATCAAAATCACACTATCACCTCAAACCGGTCAGAACGGTTAGTTTCAAAAGGATAAGAAATAGCAAATGTTGGTGAGGATGTGGAAAAAAGTAAACCCTCATGTGTTATTTGTGGGAATTTATATCGGTGCAACCAGTGTGGAAAATGGAAATACCATATGATCCAATAATTCCACTACTGGGCATTTACCCAAAGGAAACACACACACACGCACATACACATATATATATGTCCTCCTGTGTTTATTGCAGCATTATTTACAATAGCCAAGGTCTAAAAGCAACCAAAGTGTCCAGGAATAGTTGAAATCATATAGAAGTTGGTACACACACACAGATGCACACTTGCACACGTGCCAGGATATTATTCAGTCATGAGAAAGAATGAAATCTCAGCATTTGTAGCAACATGGTTGGACCTAGAGGACATTTTGCTCTTTTCTTGGCAAACGCCATATTATTTCACTTTTGAGTGGACTCTAAAAAAACAAAACAGAGAATAGAAACAGACTCGTAAATTCAGAGAACAAATGTGGTTGCCAGAGGTTGGGGTGATAAGCAAATTAGGTGAAGGGGATTAATATGTACAAGCTTCTAGTTAAAAAATAAATAAGCTGTAGGGATGAACAGTACAGCATAGGAGTTATAATAAATAATTTTGAAATAACTTTGTATTGGGACAGATAGTATCTACACTTATTGTGGTAAGCATTTCATAATGCATATAATTGTCCAATCATTATGCTGTACATCAGAAACTAACATAATATTGTATGCCATCTATACCTCAGTTCATATGTGTATGTGTGTGTGTATAAAAAACAATAAGCTAACTTACTAAATGCGAGATATATATATATGAGTGGTGGACAAAGACCATTCCAGGAAGAAGAATTAGCATATCAAAGGCAAAGAAGCAGAAAAGTAGTAAGCAAGCTTTCTGGGTTACTGTAATTAAGTTGATGGTGTGATGATGCAAAATGGAACTAACAGAATAGATGGTTTGGCTGGAATGGAGGGTAGAGGCCTAGTTAACTTTCTAGCATCTGGCCTTTCTCTTTCCTTTCAAATCAGGGAGATAATATTGTAAGGTACAACATTCAAAAAATTAAATCTGGTAACAATGTGGAAGATAGACTGGATAATAGAAAGACTGAAGACAGGGGCGCTGGGTGGCTCAGTGGGTTAAAGCCTCTGCCTTCAGCTCAGGTCATGATCCAGGGATCCTAGGATTAAGCCCTACATTGCATCAGACTCTCTGCTCAGCAGGGAGCCTGCTTCCCTTCCTCTCTCTCTCTGCCTATTTGTGAACTCTATCTGTCAAATAAAAAATACATATCTCTCTCTCTCTATATATATATTTTTTTAAACATTTAAAAAAATTAAAAAAATTTAAAAAAAGAAGATAAAAGAAAGACTGAAGACAGAGAGCTTAGTAAAACTGAGAAGCAAATCTTCTGGGAGCCTCTTCTGGGAGCCTGTTCAGACCTGCCACATTTAGGAGGCACCATAGCACCATGGTCTTTGCTTGGGTTTTGATGATACCCAAGCACCTCTCACACTTAACCAGCTTGTGACATTGGGCAATGTCCTTATTTTTCTTTCCCTTAAAATTTTACTGAGACCAGCTATGTCACTAGAATCATCTGAATAAATGCCATCTTCTAGTAGAGATTTACATAAGAAAATGCTATGGCACAGAACCTTGAATATTGCTAACGAATTAAAGTCTACAAATTTTAAAATAAAACAAAAGTTTTCATATCATTTAAATATATTAAAAACTATAAAATGAAGGAAGGTTTAACAAAATTTTCACACTGTAATAAAAGTGTGGAAGTTAATTTATTTTCTTTCTGTATGTACTTATAACCCATATGGAAGGAGTAAATAAAAAACAATTTAAATCAAATATGGGGCACATCTTTAAGACATTTCTGAGCCTTAAAGTAATTAATACATACACATATATTTCTGATTTAATCTTTACTAGTCAACACCCTTTATGTAACAAAAGAGAATAGTTATTTAATAAATATACTGTAGTTTCTATCTAATGTTGTTATGATCCACATAGATTAGACAAGTGTATACATCTGGGTACAATAGAATAGAATGCAGTAGTATAGGTAAAAGGAATATGATATTCCATTACTATTTTATCATAGGTAAAAGGTATATGATATCCCATTATTATCTTATTGTAGATAAAGGGAATATGATATTCCGTTACTGTTTTATTGTAGGTAAAAGGTATATGATATCCCATTACTATCTTATTGTAAATAAAGAGAATATGATATTCCATTACTATTTTATTTCAGTTAGGTTTGGTTTAACAGGGATTTTGCTGTTTGAACTTATAATGAATCAAGACAATCTTCTATATCCAAACCTGTTACAAATTTGTCAAATTAACACCCAGGGTGCCAGGTGGTGAGCTGAGGTTTGACAACAGACCACAAGAGAAGTGAAAATAAGGAAGCTGATTACCCACAGGCTCTGGAGGGCGTCCCTAGCGGGTTTCAGGGAGCTACACGGGAGGCGGGAGGAGACAGGGTGCAGATAGAGACAGACAGGACTGGAGGCACATGTCTTTATTAGGTTATGTGAGTGGAGTGCTGGGGATTCCTGGATTAAGGCTGAGTTAGTCAATTCAAACCAAAAGATGGGGTTTAGTAAACCCCAAAGAAGTCTTACCATAAGGGCACATTAAGAAAAGTCATTGAGAAACAGGGAAGACTGTTAGTCCCAAAGCCTGTTGGAAGTGTTCCATCAGAATGGACATTTAGTTGTGACTCCGAGGGCTGCTATCTTGGGCCTGTCCTTGTCTGAGGGCCTAGTGTCAGGAGAAGGTCACTGCAGGCTGCTTGGTCACACAAAACAGACAGCAAAGCGGCAATATCTCAGCTTAGCTAAACTCTTGAAAAAACCTGAAGATGAACAGAGTGTCTTGGTTATCAGAAAGTTCATGTTGAAGGGATTCCTAGTTCTTTCATTATCTAACAGTTCAAACAAAAAAAAAGATTAAAAGTTGTGCTTACATAACATATTTCTGAGAAATAATTTTGCTTTGATATGCTTGTGCTTTTCTTTGATTCCTTTCTCTAAATAAACTAAAAGAAATTATTTTTTAGGCATGTACCTCACCAGATTAACATTTTACTGATACTTTTGGGTAGCCCACTAAAGAGCTATCAATATCATTACTGAATGAGTTGCTGTGAACTTAATGTTACTTAAATATAAAATACTATTTTTAATTGTTCCTTTTATAGACCTTACTGCTCAAAATTATCCAGTAACAACTTTCTTTCCTGTACTGTAACTCGTAACAGTTGTACTTAACAAATGAGGAATAACTTAAGGCAATGTTAAGAAATCAACATTCCATTTTTGCTTTGTTTTGTTTTTTCAGTTATCTAAAGGCCTCAGGGCATGAGGTCTGAAGGTATAATATTGCAGAAAGTGGAAACTGACATTGCTATTATTTAAGCCTTTTAATATCCTCATAATAGGCATTTGTGCTTCTTAATAACACAGAAAATAGCAGTGGTGAAATTTATATTTCTGTTAGAATTTGTGTAATTATACATAAATGTAAGTGATCTTAGATTTATGTTCGCTTATATTGCATTTTAGCATCTGCTGTGAAAACTGTGCTATTTGCATGGCTACATGATAAGAGCTCAAAGGTTTGGAGCCAATCATTGTTTTAAGGTGGTATTACCCATAAAGTAAAATGGATTTTCAAGTTCTTACAAGAGTATCTTTCAAGGGCAGAACCTTAGAATATGAACTTTCTCTTCCCTTCCCCCTCCTTCCTTCTTTCCTGTTTTTTTTTTTTTTCTTTTTTTTTTTTTTCATATATATTGAAGAGCACCGATCTTCAACTATAATAGACCCTGGGAACACCATCATGAAAACCAAACCAAACCAAACCAAAAATATGTTCCTTCCTCTTCAGAAAGTCTCTGTATTTTGATGGATAATCACATGTAAGTTGTCCAACACAAGATAATATGACACAAGCCAAAATAGAGGCATGAACGAACTGCTGACTGAGTCCACGTGGGCGATTTTCTCTTTTACTGCAGAAACTGAGAGTGGCTTTAGAAACCTCCTCCAGTTATAAACAGTGAGGGCAATCTGACAGATCATCCTGAGGGTATCTCTTAACAGTAAGGGGCAATCTCCTAAAGTAGAAATTATCTCCTCTAAATGCCTTATATCCTCAGCTTTTCAGCCTTTAACGAAGGCACAGAGCTACAGAGATACCTCTGGAGAATTGGGGAAGGAAGGCAAAGAAGAAGTCTCTACCCACTTTAGAGGTTCAAATGTGCAAACTTTTCAGGCTCCGTAACATTAATATGTTATATTTTATTAGTGGATTTTTAAACTGACAGTCATCAAATAATTTTCAATCCCTGTTGATCTACTGGGATTCAACTAAGTAACCTGAGTCCACCAGTCTGTCACCACATAAAGCCTATGAATGTCACACTCATTTATTTTCCTATGAGAAGTTAGTTCTCTTTTTAGAGAGATTTATTGTGAACTGACTACTATATCAACATATTGGATATTTTATTTGAAAATTTATCTTATTCTTAAGTCAAGAAAGCTGTACCTCTGCCTTCTTATAAACTCATCATTTTAACACCATTTTGTGAAAACCGTGTATTAATTATCACCTGTCTTTTTTCTTATTGCAGTTGAAGTTGCCTTATTACATATTTTCACTGCCTCCAAAATAAACATTTTATATTACTTCATGTTTGGGAGTTTCTGACTTTTTAATTATTGGCTATTTGATTTCTTAAAAATAAAAATGTAATGTAATTATAATTTCTTTTAACAAAACATTCCATGAATTACTGGCTATATAACTAAGTACTTCATTTGTCAGTACTGGTCTTTGTGCCATTTAATATCTATTTATTATCTCATTAACTTCATTTAATAAAATCCATTTGTAACCTGAATTTAATTTAATAAAGACTTTAACATAGAATGCCTGAGATGTTCTAGATATATTCTACTACTTTTGTACAGTTAGGAAAATTTCAAAAAGCTTTCACACTAAAATTCCTGAGAAACTACTTTTGCCTGAAGAGATACATCAAATATCTCTTCAGGCAAAAGTAGTTTCTCAGGAATTTTAACTCAACATTTTAAGAAGCATATAAGCAGCAAGAACAACCACAAACCCTGAGCTGTTGCATGCTAAAGGGAAATCTGCTTAATTTCAAAATGAGAATAAAAAAAAAAAAAATCAAGTACATTTTTCTACAACTATAAAAAAAAGAGATCCATAATTGTCTTGTTTGCTTTTACTTTCAATCAGCATTTCTGGCATTGCATAGATATAATGTTTTCTTTTTTAGATTCCTTTTTATTTAAATTGGGTTTAATTAACATAAACTGTATTATTAGTTTCAGGGTAACATAATGTCTTCTTAGATTTTTATTGGCAATAGAATTCCTGTAACTTAAATTAATGGTCCATGTATATCATGATTTAAATATGTAAGTACAATTCCACTAAATACTTATTTTTTGAGCGATTTCTTCTTGGATCTATACTGTGCTATAATAGAAAAAAATCTGGACTGACAGTTTAGCTCTCTTCTGCACACAATGACACTATATCCCCTCTGCCAGATTATGTCTTTTATAAATACTCACATCATTCACCATCACATCCATCCTGAAAGGAGGGACCAACATGTGGAGTTCTATAATACATAATGCATGTGAGATGGAATGTGATATTTTTTCAGATGGGCCCCTGCTGTTGCCTCATGGTTATTCATTTGGGAGGTTGGAGACTCTAACACTCAGCAAGCGATTGCAAGATGATCAAAGTGTTTCCATCAGTAGAGAATTCACATGTGAAGCTAATTCTTAAATGAGCTGACAAAGAAAGTCTCACCTTACTTTATCAATCTGCTTCGATTCTCTAGAATTTCTCCCTGTCTGTACTAGATTCAATCAATCAGTAAATCGTTTTATTCTATATATGATATACCTCTGAACTTTACCATCTTAGTTCAAATCATTACCACTTCCAACATACCAACTGATCTACCAAACCCCATGGCATGTGTAGCAAAACAATAAACATACTATAGTCTGTATCTTCTGTACTTATAGCTCATACCTGTTCCACAGCATCACCAAGTGAAACAGAACTTGCAATTTGTTATTATAGGTGAATCATTAATTATCACATTATCATTTTAATTGTCACCTAGCTTCTGTTCAATTTACAGCAGCCAGATTGATTCTTTTTTTTTTTAATTTTTTTTTAAATTTTTTATTTTTTATAAACATATATTTTTTATAAACATATATTTTTATCCCCAGGTCTGTGAATCACCAGGTTTACACACTTCACAGCACTCACCAAATGTCACTGCTCTGATGAAAACCCTCCAACAGCTACGTATATCACTCAGGAGAAAAGCCAAGAAAATCCCATATTCTTGAAGGTTATTTCCTACTCCCAACCTTCATCTCTCTGGTCATGTCTTTAAACACTCTGTTCCTGAATTACTCTGCTCCAAACACACTGGCCCGCTTGCTGTTTCTCGAATACTCTGGATGTGGTGATCCCTCACAGTCTCTGTCCTTCATGCTACCTCTGCTGGAAGACTTTTCTTCAAGCTCTCTGCGTAGTTTGCTTTCTAGTTTGGGCTTTTGCTCATATTATCTTTTTCTTCCTATCAGAATCATATTTCTTCTTTCCATTATGCTGATATCTTACCTCTTTTATGTTTTCTTCTTAGAACTTATCATCCTTGAATATATTACATATGTATTTATTCTCTATCTCATTTCTTAAATATTCTTTATAATTGAATATTAGTTCTATGTGTGCCATTGTGCCATAGTATTTTAGAAAGTGCTTTCAGGTATAAAACTACTTATATTTAACCCAGTTCTGCTTCTTATTGGCTATGGGACAGGACACAGCTCTCTTAACAGGTAAGTGCATCAGTCTCCACTCTGTCAACCAGGACCTAACTCGGGGTTGTAAGGAGTTCACATGAGTTAACTGAATAGAAAAGTACCTGGTACATATAAGACACTGTTTAAGTGTTGGTTATTATTTTAAAATAGAATGAGAGAGAGAGAGAGAAAGAGAGAGTTTTTCTGCTCTAAGACGTAGAAAATTTACCGGTACATAGTTGGTGCTCAATTAATACTCTTGAATGAAACAAAAAACTCCACACATATTTACATATCATAATTGTTGTTAGCTTGGATCCTTTTATATTAACAAAATAAAATGTTATTTGCATTTGTATAATGGCAATTGATTTGTAAAATAAATATCTAAAATATAATGCTTGGAATTAATATTATGAATAGCATGACATGACAGTGAATACTTCCTCTTTTTTTTTAATTCATATTATTTAAGTTACTGGTCATGTAACTTCAGGAAGATATTCATATTTCATGACTACAATTTCTTCATCTTTTAAAAAGTCTCCGTGTCATTTACTTCATAAGATTGCTTATGATGACCAAGTGCTATCTGTATAGTTAATAAAGCAATGTTTACAATGATAAATATTCAATACATTTTCCTCCATTCCCCTATCTTCACCTTTTTCACCCACTCTGTTTTGTTGTGTACCATGATGAAGAGTAAGTTTTGAACCAGGGTATTTGCATTCAAAGTCCATTCTTGTAAATTGTTACCTGTGTCCCCAGATAAATTACTTAACTACTCAGAGTCACAGTTTTCTTTCATGTAAAATGAAGATAATAATGTTGTATCTGAAGCCATAAAGATGGTATGTGAATTAAATTACTTAGTAAAGGTAAAGGTCTTGGAATTGGGGTGGACTCTTTTTAAGCATTCAGTGATGTTAGTTACGACTGTTAGCAGTATTCTTAATGGTTTTCAATGTGGTTTCTCCATTACACACTAATTTAAAACAAAAACGAGATACACAATTTAATTAAAACATTACACTAGCTAGCAAATGCATATCAGTGATGAAACATGATGATCTATATCAAAGTAATAGATGAAAGAATAGCAAATAGTATATATGAAGCATTGAAATTGATCTAAATTCTAGGTTTCAGTAATACTCAGATTCTTTAGGTCCATAATAGCTGTTTAGGACACTTTATGTTCAGAAGAGAAAGTGGTAGAACTCCTTACCTGTATTATACATTTTTATTCAAGTTTCATGCTGTATTTAGTATTTACACTTAAAATTGTCTCCATTGAGATTATAAATTACACGGTTGCCTTTTCTACATTTAAGCCTTTGAGAAAAGTGCATTCTAGAAGCCTGTCCTTCAAAACAACTTTTGAAAGAAATTAATAAAAGTTATTGTTAAGAAACAATGTTTAAAATATATATTATTTAACCTACCTATATATCTGTATCTCTCCATCAAGAAGATGAATACTAAAAAAAAAAAAAAAAAAGAAGATGAATACTTAGATGAGGACATAAGATGTGTCTTTTGCAATGTAAGGGATATAGGGTCAAATATTTGATGATTGGAAGGATAAACTCTTGTAAACATTAACGCTGTTTATTAAGAATTTTTGGCAGGTTCTCACACAGGAAATTGGTAAAATTAAACTTGCCTACTTCTTTGAAGCAACTTGTTTTGTGCTTTGAAATGAGGGTGAGAGGCATGCATTTATTTCCTGAGAGAAGCTTTCAGAACATAATCTAATTTCACCACTTTTTTTTTTTTTCAACTTCTGCCTAGGAAATAAGCAATGTTCCATATGATGTCTGCTTCTTCAGTATAGATCCTAGAGTGAGGAAAATGCGCAGTCGATCCACCAGCCAGTCTGTGATATACGTGTAGTGTATGAGAAAAATAAGTGTGTGTTGTTTTCAACCACTTTTTCTGGCACAACCTATTTTAAGAATGCATTTAATGAAACTTGAATTAGCATGATTAAACCTTTTCTTAAAAAGTGATAGTTTAAATGTTAAATATTATTTCATGATTTTGTCAGTTCATTACTAAAGGTCCTTTAATCATTAGAAAAACTTAGAACAAAGACAGAGAAGTTTTCTATATCATTGTCATTTTTTCCCCTTCCATTTAAACTGTATAGAAGAACTACATCAAACTTAAAAAAAAAATCACAGAAAAGGAAATTCTCAACCAAATGAAAAAGCAACTTATGGAATGGGAGAAAATATTTGCAAACCACATGTCCACTAAGGGGTTTGTTTATAAAATAGACAAGGAACTCATACCAATCAAAGCAAAAGATCAAATAATCCAATTTTAAAATGGGCAAATGAGGTTAAAATAGTATTTTTCCAAATAAAACATACACGACAGACATGAAAAGATGCTCATCATCACTGATTATCAGGAAAATGCAAGTTAAGACCACAATACAATATCACTTTGCAACTGTAGACAAAAAATATCAAGTGTTGGCCAAGATATGGAGTAAAAGGAACATCGTACACTGTTGGTAGGCTGTAAATCAGTACAGTCATTGTGGAAGACAGTATAGAGGTTCCTCAAGAAAATGAAAATAGAACTATCATAAAAAATAAAAAAATAGGGATGCCTGGGTGGCTCAGTGAGTTAAGTGCCCAACCTCAGACTAGCTGGGCATGAAGCCTGCTTAAGATTCTCTCTCTCCCTCTCCATCTGTCTCTCCCCCACACACTTGCACCCTGTCTCTCTCTCAAAAAATAAAAATAAAATAAAATAAATTAAAACATAGAACTATCATATGATCCATTTATCCAATTTTGAGATATATATCCAAAGAAACTAAAGCTGTCATCTCAAAGAAATTCCTGTAGCCCCTTTTTATTGCAACATTGTTTACAAAAGCTAAAGTATGGAAACAACCAAAGTGTCTATTAACAGTTGAACGAATAAAGAAAATATGGTGTGTATATATGTGTGTGTGGCGGGGTTGTGTGTATAAAATGGAATATGATTCAGCAACCAGAAAAAGGAACTTTTGTGATTTATAGTAATGTGGATAAAGCTGGAGGGCCTTATGCCAAGTTAAATAAGTCACAGTGAAAATGACAAAGACTGGATGATATTACTTATGAATGGAATTAAATAAAAACAAAACGAAACAAAACAAACAAACAAAAAAACTAACTCCTAGAAACAGAGTAGAAAAGTGGTTTCCAGGGGCTGGAGGGTGGGGGAAATAAGAAGAGAGGTTGGCAAAATGGTACAAAATTTCAGTTATAAGATGAAGAAAGTCAGAGAATCTATTATATAACCCGATGACTATAGGTGATAACACTATATTGTATGGTTGAAATTTGATGAAAGTGTAGAACTTGAATGTCCTCACCATAGACAAATAATATGAGGTGATAAATGTGTTAATTAATTCAATGGGGGAAATTCTTTTTAACAAATAATGAGTGTGTATATCAAATCCCCACATGGCACATTTTAAATATCTTACCATTTAATTTTTCAGTGCTACCTCAATAAAGCTGAAAATGTATCATAAAAATATTTTAGTTATGATCTGAAGTTTATTTATAAGTAAGATAATATTTGTTCACTCAGAGTACTTCTTATCCATTCCAACTAAAATCTATGCAGTATATGCAAGTATGTATTCCATTAGCTAATGTAAAACCTTCCAATGGAAATTCTTAGAGGAATATTTTTCTCCTTCTTGAATTAATTAATCTTAAAATATGATTCTCTAGGTTAATACTCTTCCATGTATCTCAAAAACCAGGAACAAAATGTTCATGCCAGTTAGCAAAACTGCACCAGATATTTTGCCTGTGTGTGTATGTGTGTGTATGTGTGTGTGTATTTTCATGCCTCTGTATTTATTCATTTCTATTCAATTCAGCTTTTACTCTGTTTTCTGTCTTTATTGTTGGACACATTTCTTTTTTACACAAAGTTTACTGACAATTTTTGGTTTGTGCGTTGTAATTACTGTCAAATGAATTTCAAAGAAGTTGTTGTTTGACCTTATCCCTTAATTTCCATTTCTTTAAGCAGGATAAGCAGTATTCTGAAGACATCTGTTCATTTCAAGGAGACCCTGACAGAGTAGCTAAAATTTAGTTCTAGAAAGTCGCAATAGTACAAAAGAGTTTAATTGTGTAATATTGCAGTATGTGTGTAGGTGGCAAATTCAAGCAAATCCTAGATTTCACTTCGATGTGAAAAGCTTTAAGTCTATCAATTCAGGGGCACCTGGATGGCTCAGTGCATTAAATCTCTGTCTTCTGCAGAGTTCATGATCTCAGGGTCCTGGGATTGAGCCCCACATCTGGCTCCCTGTGGGCTCTCTGCTCCGCAGGGAGCCTGCTTCCCTCTCTCCCTCTGCCTGCCTCTTGGCCTACTTGTGATCTCTTTTTCTCTGTCAAATAAGTAGATAAAATCTTAAAAAAAAAAAAAAACTCTATCAATTTAGAATATTGGATAAAGTAATAATGACCCAAAACTCAATCATGATCAGTGGGAATTAGAAGTAAATTTTGATTCAACTAACAAACACCATTTACCTTGTCTACTTAACATTTTAAGATTAATTTCCTCTAATGAGAAAGAAACATTAATGAAGAGAATTTCAGGATTTCAGATGTCAGAATACTTATCTCTCCCATCTGCACAATTAATTGTGATTTATAAAAGTGAATAAATTATTGTGATGATAGTTTGTCTTTTTTATGAGGTATTAAAACTTGCTAAAAAGTAGAAGTTATTATGAATAAACTTCCTGATGAAGCTACAGAGACATGCATTTTAGTAATCAGAAAGTCTTATATATTCTGTTAATTATCATCTTTTCCTTTCTTTGTGCTCTGAGTACAACTGAAGGGCTGGAGGAGTTGATCAAGCACAGTCTTGTGGCTAATTGAGCAATACTGTCTGAATCATTTAATAGTTAATTATTTTTTTTTCTTCTGTATTTGACTAAAATTGCTCCAGCTAGGGCAGTTCTCAAAGATTTATTCAAAATCAGCACTTTTCTAACATGTGAAAGTCAAATGTAATTTTTAAAAAGTAAATTAAAAACTTTGTTAAAAGCTTGCAAGAACAACCCATTTCTGCATGTAGGTTTCTTTCAGGAAAGTATAATCTTCGTTTTGAAAATTTGCAAATTCAGAGAAAAAATGCATATATCAAATTAGAAGACTTTCATTTAAATTATTCTGGTAAAGCATGTAGCTTTTCCCCAGAAATGTACTTGAGAAAGACTTTTCATACCAGATTTAAAAACTTCTGTTTTCACATGACTTTGCATTCACAGCTTTATTTTTTTATTTCAACAAAAGTGACTTTAAACATTATTACATGCAATATGGTACACTAGATATTGAAGCACAGACTAAAATAACACCAGGTCATTGTACTCAAGGACTTCAGAGATAGTTGGAACAACTAGCATGTAAACACAAGATAATATGCATTCATCAAGTGATAGTTGAGTAACAGTGAACTCTAAGGAGTTATTGATCATGAAAATTATTTGTTTTTCCAGATTAAATGGCTCTTGAAATGAAGGGTGGACAAATAATTGATACTCTAGAAAATAGTATGTGGGTTTTAGGCATTCTTACAAGAGGAAGCAACATATAAAATTGTTCTGTAATTAAGTAATGGTAAGATAAAGCCATGAACAATGTTAAAACAAAGCACCATGTTTTAAAAATATAATTCATATATAAAGCTAAATTATCAATATTAAAATGAAATATAGTTATGTTCAAGTATATAAATATATATTACCCTCTCTAAAAACTGTTTTAAAAATATTGTCTACCATCTTCCAAACAAGAGCAATATTAGGAGTTATTTGGAATTTTCAAACAGATTCTTTAAGCTCCTTTGCTTATTTACAGCACTACCCAAATGAGAATTAATATCATCATTCTTTCTGTGCTTCAATCTAAGAACATTTTTATTTAGAAAACCATACACATAGAAGAAATCAGAAAAAAAAATTCTGTGAATAATGTAGCACACCCTTGGTTGTAAGTCTATTAATAAGAGAGTGGAATATGGTACAATCAGTGCACTCATTGTCATACTTTTAATATTTATTTAAATATTACATATAATAATGTTAATTAGAATTGCCTGGAGTGTTATTCTGTGCCATCCTTTATGCACTTTATTCTTCACTTCACTCTCCCAAAATAGCTGTAAGATTTAAGTGTAGCAATAAAATACACTGTGAACACAATAGTCTATATGTGTTTAGAGAACATATGGTCATGGATATGTCCTTTGCAATAGATCTTCAAGTATTGTTGTTGTTGCTGTTTTTAATAAGCCAGTGAAAGGGGTCAGGGGTGGAGAAAAATTTCAGTTTGCAAGTTTGGTATGAACAAAGTCAGATGGTCATAACAATAACAAACTTAATTATTCATCTAATATATATATAGCATTAATTTTGATAGAACTATAACATTTTGGGATAGGATATTTAATAATGTTACCAATGAGGGGGCTTGGATAGGATATTTTTCCTTATGATATTCTGAGGTAAACATTTCCCTCTGTTGCCCATAAATCAACTTCATATACTGAAGCTCTTCTGTTACAAACTCTTTTACCTTCTGTCTATCTCATATATTTAGTCATATTTTTTTTTTTAATTTTTTTATTTTAATTGGTAATCTTACCAGTTTGGAAAGCAGAAATTGAATATCATGGACAAAGAAGATTCAAAAATATATTTTTGAGATGTACATTTAGAGAAGCTCATAAATTAACACAATTATTGCATTATACAAAAACAAAATTTAAAAAAGCCATACAGATGCAATATTTCAAGGCTATCAAAGCAGTAATGATTAAAAAGTCAAACAAAACACCTTGGTTATTTCATAATAATTTTATACTTTAATAAATTATGTTTTCTTCTTAAAATACAAGAAATAAATACATATTTTTCTCTAAATATTTTATTTTCCTTTTTAGGTGGTGCAAACATCTACTATTCACGATGTTAAACAAAAATTCCACAAAGAATGTAAGTTTTATATATAATTTAGAATTTATGTTACAGTTTTCTCAAATTACTTCAAATGTATCCGTAAGAATAAGTTCCATATTAGAATGGAAAAGTGTATGGAAACCATATTTTTATAGAAACTCAGAAATAATATGGTATATACTTCTTGACTGTGAGCACTTTCATATCTAACTATAATGTACAATACTCTTAGTTTTTCACAAAATTATTTTCTCCTTCATATTTGAACATTTTTGTTATATCAGGAAACATTCTATTTGAGAGACGTTATTGAGACCAAGTATTTTCTTATATGTAAGGAAAATATTAATAAAAAATTTTACTCCAAGTATTTATACTGGCCAAATCTCTCTCACATAGGATTCCTTTATACAGTAAATTAAAACTATATTATTTACTTTGATTAATAGCTAAATTTACCTCATTAAGAAGTCTCTTTGTTTTTTACTTAGAAATATTTATATGATGTTTATTTAAATTAGATTTTTATTTTATAATTTTCCGATAAAGTTTATTCTTAACTTAAACAAAGTCAAACCAAAAACAAAGTCAAAAAATTGCAGGGAGACCAGAAATCAAGATCAATCAAAACACCTGAGAGAAAAAAGAATGAAGATAAAAGACAAATAAGGAGAGCTCTCCCCCTGGAAACCTAGTCCTCTGGTGACTGTGTTTCCTTCTTTACAAGATTAATAATTCCTATTATAACTGCAGGGCCTGCAAATAAACAGAATCAGAGGTATCATAATACAAAATTTATTCTATGTCAGAAAGTAAAGAAGTAGGTTTATAAAAAATCTAACAATTGTAGTTACATACATAAAACTACTATTATTTGAATATATTTATGAAACTTAACATGATATTCAATGTTATCAGGTTTTAAATATCCTAAACATAAAATATTAAGGCAATCAAGACATAACTTTGTTTTGTTTCATTTTTACCATTGTAAATTATTAGTATTAGTGCCACTTTTCTGATTGCTTTTTATTATTTGGTACATACATTAAACGGAATCTCCAATTGATTGCCTGAGGGTAGGGAAATAGGGAGATGGATAAAGTAGGTAAAAGAGATTAAGAAGTACAATCCTAAAAAAAAAAAAAAAAAAGAAGTACAATCCTCCATTTATGAAATAAATAACACATGGAGATGTGTTATACAGCATAGGAAATATAGTTGACATAAAAGTGGTGTATGGTGACAGATGATAACTTTACTTCTCAAGGTGATCATTACATAATATATATAGGTATTGAGTCAGTATGTTGCACACCTGAAAATAATGTATTATGTATCAGTTATATTTTAATAAAAAAAGAAATACAGTATTCAAACAATTTTCATTCATTGTATTTCACTTCAAAAACTTACTGGTTTTTAAGTTTTACAAAGCACAAAAACATTTTTTGCTGTGTTACATTACAGAGAATTATCTGTAAGTCAATAAAATTGGAGATTCTGTTTAGCTTTACCTTTTTCTTAGTTCTATTTTCAAACTTTCTTTACTGTGATTTTCTTGCCCTGTAAAGTGACTATCTTTTCCTCTTCTTGGTTTTGTAATTTTTTAGTTCGGCTTTGTTTTAAGAGTCATCTTTTAGATTACCCTGATGATACCACAGCAGTCAGACTAGTGAAGAAATAGAATAGGAAGGAGACCACAATTACAATATTAGCTGTTAAAATAAGAGGGAAAGAACAATGGTTTCATGAGAAAGAGATTCTAATGAAACTTTAACTTCTAATGAAACTTCACATACATGCAATTTCATCTATTTCTTTTCTTCTCCTTTGTAATCTCCAAAAAAAAAAAAATTATGAAATGCCTCAGCCTCAATACTCAGTCTTTCTGTACCTCCACACATGCTTTTATTCATACTTGTGATGATTGTTCTTGCTTGTATCTTGAAGCCTCTCCTAGAGACTCTCAGAGACCATCACACTCACGGCCCTATAAGACATACTCTGTTTACTCTCATTTTCTCACAAAGGTTGTGCAGAAGAATTAAATCTTGTTTGGGCTGAGCTGAAAAATTAAGAATCATGGAAATCTAGGTGGCACTCTGACTAAAACTATGTAAATATTTTATAAGATTTCAAAAGATTAAAAAATAAAAACTCTATGTTAAAAAACAAACTCAGGGCACCTGTGTGGTTCAGATGGTTAAATGTCTGCCTTCGACTCAGGTCATGATCCTGGGGTCCTAGGGCAAGTCCCACATCTGGGTCTCTGCTCAGAAAGGTCTGCTTCTCTCTCTACCCCTCCCCCCCTGCTCATGATCTATCTCTGTCTAGCTCTCTCTCTGTAAAATAAATAATTAAAAAAAAACCTCTATTACATATTAAAGCTGAGTAGCATAACCTTATTTCATGTTACTCAAATCAACAACTATTCCATGATTTATTTATTTTAAATTTAATTTCAGTCTCTTTTTGGGGTACAATATGACTTTATTAGAATAATTGTTAATATTTTAGAACATTATAAGGACTTCTAAGAAGCCACAGACAACTGTGTATGTACTAATTTAAATCTGTAATGTTATATTCCACTTTGTGGCTTTGATCAATCAACAATCAAAATGTTTTCGAGAAAAACAAGTAATTATAGTGGAAAAATTCTGCCCAAATGTTACAATTTATTTTGTTATGCTTTATCACACTCAAAAGTATTTAAGTTCTTATAGTCTAGATTTCCTTAGAAGACTGATGAATACAATAGCATGGTTAAAATAGAAGATATATTAATAAATAGAATTTAAAGATTTTTAAAAGCAAAGGTGTAGTGAATATATGCTTTCAGAACTCTGTCATTACTTGTCTTAGGAAGGAAGGCAAGGAATCTAAAGCAGAGATTAGAAATACCATTACTGTACAAAGTTGTATAAAGGTAGGATTTCATCTAAATAGTTTTAAAAAACACCTTTTTTATCAAATCTTTAAAAACCTTTACTGATTTTGTAGCTAAAAGTGATTTGCAATCACAAGATAAAGTGCTCTGAATACTATTATAATTTCATGCATAATCTCTAAAAGAACTAGCCATCAACCACTTATTGTGAATGATGACTTCTGTGATTGTTTGGTGAAAGTAAATACCATAGTTATAATTAAAATGAATGAGGAAAAAACTCTCTAAAGATCTGGTATACAAGAGAAGCCATTTTAGCTTTCTTTCTAGGTTAACAGAACTGTATATAAACTTCATTTAAACCAAAGGCTGATTAATGGCTTCCCTAAGCATACCTTGTACACCTGCTTATAAATGAGTAGCTTAAGGGAAAACTATCTATTCCATGGGTATCAATAAGTGCTCCTACTGCCTCAATTCCTTAACATTAAAACTTGTGATTCCTGCCTATATGCTAATCTATAATCTTCTGAACTTTTACAAGAAGTACAAAGTATATAACCATATAAAAACTCTTCATTCTCCAGAGCACTTTCTTTCCTGTGAAGAGCATGTTTCCCTGGCAACTATCCTAACTTAGACTCAAATAAGACTCTCTCTTGAAAAAAAATTAAGTATGTATATATGTGTATATATTTATAATTTATATATATGTATATATATGTATGTGTGTGTATATGTGTGTGTATGTATATATATATATATATATATATATATATATATATATTCTTCTAGTAGAATTCTTCTCCTGAAGTCAATATTGCACAATATGTTCACTAACTAGAATTTAAGTAAAAATTTATATATAAATATATATTTATATATAAATAATGAACAAATAGTAAATAATAATATATAATATATCTTACATATTCATTTATGTGTGTAAATATACATATATATATATGTGTGTATGTATATATGTACACATATAGGTACATATATGTACATATATACATACACACATGTATATGTATATATGTACCTATATGTATATGTGTGCATGCATATGTATATGTATATACACATATACACACACATGCATGCACAAATACACACACACATATATATCCTTTTTTTAGTACTGTGATATATCATGTTGATTGATTTGTGAATATTGAACCAGCCATGCAGTCCAGGAATAAATCCTACTTGATCAAGGTGAATAATTCTTTTAATGTACTATTGGATATGATTTGTTAGTATCTTTTGGGAATTTTTGTGCTCTGAATACTATTATTCATCAGTGGTATTGACCTCTAATTTTCCTTTTTAGTGGTGTCTTTGTCTGGTTTTGGAATCAAGGTAATGCTGGCCTCATAGAATGAGTTTGGAAGTTTTCTTCCCATTTATATTTTGGAGAAGAGGTATTAACTCTTCTTTAAATGTTTTTAAATGTCTTGTATAATTCCCCTGTGAAGCCGTCTTGCCCAGGACTTTTGTTGGGAGATTTTTGATTACTGATTCCATTTCTTTGCTGGTTATGGGTCTATTAAGATTTTGTATTTCTTCCTGTTTCAGTTTTGGTAATTTGTATGTTTCTAGGAATTTGTCCATTTCTTCCAGATTTCCCAGTTTGTTGCCATATAATTTTTCATAATATTCTCTTATAATCATTTGTATTTCTTTGGTGTTGGTTGTGATCTCTCCTCTTCCATTTGTGATTTTATTTATTTGGGTCCTTCCTCTTTTCTTTTTGATAAATCTGGCTAGGGTTTTATCAGGTCTATTACCTGTTTTGAAGAACCAGGTCTTAGTTTCATTGATCTGTTCTACTTTTCTTTGTTTCTTATTATTTCTTTCTGCTGTAATCTTTGTTTAAAACTCTCTTATGTTTTAGAGACTCTAAAAGTTTTGTTCATTTAACATTGACAAATCCAATTTTAAAATTGGTGGGATATAAAATCTAATGAACATTTGAAGAATACTGAATGGGATTCAATCTTTATGTAATAATGAATTGCATAAGATTTGTTAAATGTTTTCAGAGTTACATCAATGTTTATATTTTCAAAGCATATATCAAAGTTTGTATATAATTGACAAGATTAACCATGTGAGATTTTGATTAATATGAGCATTTGTACCAAACACTTGATGATTAGTTTCTTTCTAGATAATTCATCAGAAATGTTTTGGATCTTTATTTGACACTAAGGTTTGAACACTTCTTCTTCTTCTTTTTTTTTTTTTTGGAAAATTGTAGGTAGTAAATGGTTTTTAGTGTTTCTAGATCATGCTTCTTCTTAAATTATCAGAAAAAAATTAGGATGCTGTGACATTTTGATTTATAGTAAGAAATGTATATTTGGTTTTCATCTCAGTTTCTGGCACAGAGCTCCTAAAAACCTTGGGATAGCTTAAGTAATGATAGCAACAAAAATTGTCTTTTGTAATGTTAATGAGACAAATTTTGGACTACACCTAAGAATGGGGGCTTGTTGATAGGAGGTTTGGAACTTTCAGTCTCACCCCCAGGCCTCTGGGCAGGGGAAGGTCTAAAGTGTGAATCAATTGTCAATAACCAAGAGGACTGAATACAGAGAGCTTCTAGAGAACATGTGGATATTCAGGAAGTATGTTTTGTTTTGTTTTGTTTTTTTTCGGACAAATCATTGAAGATCTGAGACATTTCTCCATCTTTGTATTCATCTCTTCCACCAGACTCTTTCTGAGTTATATCCTTTTGTAATAAACTGGTCACCTAATAAGTAAAATATTTATCTGAGTTCTGTTAGCAGCTTTCTCAAATTATTGATACCTGAAGAAGAGATCATGGGAAACTGTTTTATAAGTAGTTGGTCAGAAGAACAGGTGACAAACTGGACTTGCAACTGGCATTTTTTTTTTAAAGATTTTATTTATTTATTTGACAGAGAGAGATCACAAGTAGGCAGAGAGGCAGGCAGACAGAGAGAGGAGGAAGCAGGCTCCCTGCTGAGCAGAGAGCCCGATGTGGGACTCGATCCCAGGACCCTGAGATCATGACCTGAGCCGAAGGCAGCGGCTTAACCCACTGAGCCACCCAGGCGCCCCTGCAACTGGCTTTTGAAGTAATAGAAAGGTAGTCCTATAGGACTGAACTCTTAACCTGTGGTATCTATTGGTACCTCCAGGTATACAGAGTCAGAATTTAGTTAAATTGTAGGATGCCACGGTGGTGTCCCAACCGTGGATAGTTATGGAGGAACACCCTCCCTCCCCCTGACACATGTTGAAATTGGTTGCCAAACCCAAAATAGATGTTTTGAGCCCTCCAAAATCAGAATAATACCACCATGAGGTAAGTATTCCATGAATTTTTCTACTCACCAATTTTTTATGGACTGGTAACATAATCGTCAAAATTGATAAACAACCATGTTTAAGAGAATTAGAGGAAACCATGAAGGGCAAGGAAAATGAAAAGAAAAGCTCTTTTCCTGTGATTTTATCTTGTTATTGTTTTCTCTTCTTTTTTCAAATTAATGTGTCTCAAGTATTAGTATCCTTGTGTTCTTCAAACATTATTCCTAAAAAACATAGCTCTCTTAGCTTTCATTGCCATCCCTGGGCTACGGAAATCTATTTTTATTGAAAAATCTATTTCTAAAACCTGTAAACTTTTTCTCCACATAACTGTCCCTTGATAGTTAAAACCTCTAATTCTTCTTCAAATGTATTTCTTATTGTTAAATTGCATACTTTCTGTCAATGATTACAGCATCATTTTTTCTTTTCTTTTTTTTTTTTTTTGGACATTTGAATCACTTTAAAAATTGTTTATTAAGTTTAAAGTGTCTCTTAAAGTATCCCTTTCCCTTCCCCATGTGTGCTCATGTTTTTCTATATTATTTGGAACAATCTATCTTTAAAAGATTCACTAAATCATCAAGATATAAATGCCTTTTTGTTCTCTATGAAAATATTTGATTTTTCTTAATTATACTCTCATTTTTAATTGAAATATTATAGCCGACATCAAAGTTTAGTTGTTGCTCTCAAATATTGTGCCTTATAATATCTTTGTATGTCTTATTCTAGTTCCTTTGCATTGATGTTTATAGTAAGGAAAATAAATATAGCCAACTTTTATCAAATAGTCACTCCTTGTTACTAATATTGTAAGAATATTTCTGGGCAGCAAATATTTAAAAATACAACTTTTTGATTATCTAGTAGTATTTTAGTTTTTGTTTTACGGATAAAATTCTTAGAAAGATTAAATAACCTGCCCAGGGTCACATAGCTAATAAATGGCAAAGCTGGAATTCAAACTCAGGGAATATGACTCTGTAACCTATACTCAAACCACTAATCTCCATTGTCTCTATTTTACTGAGTCATATTTTTAAGTTGTTTTTCCAGGAAGAAGTTCAGATATTACCTGTATATTTTACTTCAGAAATGTTATCCTAATTCCCCCATTTGCAAATAGAGTACTAACTTGAAAGTTAGTTTTAAGAAATTATGTAATGAATAATATTAGTATAATTCTATGCATAGTTCACATTTGGTTATAAAAATTGAAATCTCTCTAATGTCACATGGCACCATATAAGATCAGTTGTTAAATTAAAAACAATGGTTAATAAAAATGATGATTAATAATGTTAATAACAATAAGAGGAGTGAGTGCAAAGAAGGTTTGGAATTGTCAATGGAATTTTCTCCTGTAAGACTGATCTCAGCAATAGTGTGATATGTGAACTGAAGTAAAAAGTGAATAACAATCAGTTGAAGTGTATCTAGTGCGTTCTTTCAGTGTCATCAAAGAAGTTTCTGAAAGACAAACCAAGTCATTTTACCCATGGCCTATGTTTTATCTATTAGTTGGTATCACCATACAAAGTTTCAATGATGTTTATAATTTATTGGACTACTTGTCTCTGAGTTCCCCCAGAGAGCATGAGGTCAGGGGAGGATGAGGGGAGTAGGAGAAAGAAGCAAGAAAAAGCAATGGAATTAGCAAACCAATCGCAGTTTCAGACACTAAAGGGATGTATAATTTATTGTGGCAGTTGAAATGCATATAATTCTTTGCCAAAAGGCCAGGAGGACATAAACAATGATACACTTTGAAAGGTTCAAGGAAAATAACTCAAAACAAAGATAACACAGTAGAAGGATTTATGACACATAGTATAGAATGATGAGTATTCTCTAAGCAACCTGAAAGGAGCCTCCTGGACAAGGCTGTAGAATTCCCTGATCTCTCTATGAAAGGAGCTAGAAAAATGATAAATGTAACCACGGGAAGAAGTGGCAGAATGTTTTTCTTTAAAAAGCTAACTATTAACTCTATAAGTAGTTAATATTCTTTCTATAATAGTTTCCTCAGCAGCAGAAATTATGAGTCTCACCAAGAATTTAGATAAAGATATGGAAAAATTTGACTGGTTATTCAGTCTTGTGTTAACAGACTAGGTTACATTTTGTGAATGTTATGGGAATTAAGTGGCTAGTTCCCTTCTAGAAATCTAATCACCACAGTCCAGTAAGACCCTACACTCATGGGCAAACATCTCACTAATTTTTTTAATATTACAGTTAAATTTCAAGATTGAGATAAGTTAATAAATCCTGTTAATACTGATGTACTGAAAAAATTTAAAAAAAATACTGATGTTCTTGTCATTGAAGAAATTCTAAGGAATGTGCTACTTGACATTAAAAAAAAAAAATAGATTATATGGGTCTCCCTGAGCTAGAAATAACAAAAGAAATATATTAGTTAACCACATTCTAGATAAGTCTCATGCAAAATATTTCAGGAAAAGAGTGAATTTTTATAAATCTCATTTAACCCATTTAAAATTTAATAGGATTTTCAAAATATCTCTTCTTATTAAGCATGTTATATACATCATTTTAACAATTTTTACTCCACATATTCTTGTTTTCTTCAATAAAGAGAGAATTGATACAATTTGAAGCCAAATAATATTTGGTAACTTAAAAAATAGGAAATATTTTTCAAGTTTTCACATGATTGTCTCACAAAATTATAGTTTAGGTTTTTTTTTTTGTATTTTCTTTTTTTATATAAAGGTTTTATTTATTTATTTGATAGAGAGAGACACAGCGATAGAGGGAACAGAAGCAGGGGGAGTGGGGGTGGAGGAGGAAGAAGCAGGCCTCCTGCAGGACAGGAAACCTAATATGGGGCTCCATCTCAGGATCCTGGGATCATGACCTGAGCTGAAGGCAAACACTTAACAACTGAGCCACCCAGGCACCCAGGTTTTTGTATTTTCAATTTATCTTTAAAAAAAAAAATCCTTTTTGGGGGGCGCCTGGGTGGCTCAGTGGGTTAAGGCCTCTGCCTTAGGCTCAGGTCATGGTCTCAGGGTCCTGAGATCAAGCCCCACATCAGGTTCTCTGCTCTGCAGGGAGCCTGCTTCCTCCCCTCCCCTTTCTCTGCCTGCCTCTCTGCCTACTTGTGATCTCTCTCTCTCTGTCAAATAAATAAATAAAATCTTAAAAAATATATATGTATTTTTTTCTTTTTGCTACTTGAGTAACAAAAATTATTTAATTTAACTTATTTCAACAAATACTCATTCAAGTTAAATTATCAAGTATTATGCTGTACTGCTATAGATGGATATTCGTTGTCTAACCATCAAGACTTTGTAGCATACAGAAAAACATCTGTCTATACAAGCATACACACATACACACAAATTGAATGATTTTCCAGAATTGCTTAATGTTGAATTCATTCATTAAAAAAAAATAATTAAAATTTTATTTTACATTAATGTTAGTAAATGTTACTCTGTATGGTCACAGATGCTCTCTTGATTCTTTTTTTTTTTTTTTTAAGATATATTTATTTATCTATTTGGCAGACAGAGATCACAAGCAGGCAAAGAGGCAGGTATAGAGAGGTTGGGGAAGCAAGCTCTCCGCTGAGCAGAGAGCCTGATGTAGGGCTCGATCCCAGGACTCTTGCGATCATGACCTGAGCTGAAGGCAGAGGTTTAACCCATTGAGCCACCCAGGCACCCCTGCTCTCTTGATTCTTAAAAGGAATTGACAGGATATATCCAACTTTATTTTTCATAAGTCTATTTCAAAATAGTCAACAACTTATATATTAAGAGAGAGAAATGAAATCTTAAAAAAAAAGTAATACTGGAAGATTGCTTCTCTAATCTTGAAATTTTAGAGATATTGAGGATTAATTTGTTCAAAAGTGGCAAGTTGAGATAAAAAAGGGAACTAAAAAATGTATCATCCACCAACATATTAAGAACTGCAAATGTTTTGAGATAATATTTTGAAAAGGCACTACATATCATATTTATTTCATTACAGTGTACATAGGTACTGCAACCACAAAGTGGAATAATATATTTTTCAGAACATGGTTTCTTATGGTATCTCATTAATGCTTTCTATTGTGAAATTCAGCTAATAATATATAGAAAAATACAATATTGTTTTCTCTGTTGTCTTAACTGACTAAAAGCCCTTGTCATAAGTACTTCTCTTAACTTCCTTACTTAAGCCAAAATTGTTTTTGTGGCTTCAGTTCCAATCATAGGGTCAACCACTGGCACATATTAATGCACCAGGTGTTGAAAATAGACCTCTTCTCATTGTGACTACTTTAAAATACTGGTCAAATTTACATTGCTGTGTACTTACTGTTATCAGAAACTCATAGAAGTGTCAAAAATTCAGTTTACCTATGTGATGCATTATTGTTTGCAGAATCTTAGGAGACTAAGTTGTTAGGAACAAATGCCCATTTGCCAGTCAAGTTTCATATAATACAACTATCATAACTAATATAATTCCCAAAGTGCATGAGGTATGATCTTGTTTGTAAGTTGTTTCATCTCTCATATTGGAACATTTAAATCTGTGGATTACTCTGCAACATTAGGGCTGCTTTGATTCATCTTTAATGACAGGCTGATATTCCCAAAGGCTGATATTATAAAATAATTTTGTTTTATAATCTCCAAAGTTCAAAATGGTTGAGATAGAATTATTTGAACTTGAGCAATTGACTATATTATAGACTTGCCAAATATAGAATAAAGATATTCTATCTTTAACAAATGAGTGATTTCAAATTTATATTTGAATATGTGATTATGTGAAGAAATTTAAATTCAAAGGAAATAGATATCTGGACAGTGAAATATCTGGACTAGTTATGATACCGTATAAGGGAATATTCTCAATAATGCAAAACCAGAAAACACACAGAATACTAAAGCCACTGGTATGATGTCATTATCTTGCAAACTTTAATGAAAAGGCAATGTTCTTTTTGTTTTTTACTTTCTTTTCCTCTTTTTGATTTTTCTTTTTTGATACTGTTTTTTGGTTAAATTATGAACATAAAAGATTATGGACATAAAATGTTGTGAGTAATGTAAAATAGCAAGGGAGCCTATTAAGACATGTCTTAACAACATTAGTCCTCTCTTTTCTGAGACTTTGTCCCTTAAGGACATTTTCAGAAAAACTTAGAATGCATCACATTGAAATTCTATGTAAACAATCTAAAGACAAGAAAATGACCTTGTTGAATGCTTTATTAATGATATTTCATGATTACAAGAAAATGTCTAAAATAGGTTATTCTTATATATTTTGTCATCTAGTTGATTAAAATATCTTTAATTTTTCATGTTTCATAAAAAGGTCATATTTAAAGTTACTTGGATCTTACCTCAAATCTTTTGAAAAATAAATAATCTCATTGTTAAATTCAGATGTGCTAACATGTATCACAGTAGTTTCTATAATCCCAAAAGATATTAGTGTGCAATGTCTTCTTTTTTTTTTAAAGATTTTATTTATATATCTAAGAGAGAGAGATAGAGAGCATGGTTGGGGGAAAAGAAGAGGTAGAAGCAGACTCCCTGATGAGCAGGGAGCCATACCTGGAGCTTTATCCCAGGACCCTGGTTCATGATTTGAGCCAATGGCAGGTGCTTAACCTACTGAGCCACCCAAGTGGCCGCAAATGTCTCATTTTCATGTATCATTTTTTGGTTTGATATATATGTATTTTGTTGGCAAAGCATCAGATTCAATTAATGAGATTATTTTTGCAAGATAACCATAGCTTCACCTTATACTATAATAAAATAATGAACACACAAGATAAATTTCCAAAAATACAAAAACTCACAAAGAATATTATTAATGTCTTTACTAAAAGCTAGAGATTCTTCTCTATGACTATATATACAATTTCACATATCTTACATAATGTTCTCCAATAGCTTTTCTATCAACATATTTTCTAGATATATATTGATCATCACTGGAGATATACTTTGGATGGTTGATAGACTTTTTTGGATACACATTCAAATTGTTCTATAATAAAGAAATATTATGTTTACTTACTCAACAATGTTGAACATTGAAAAATATTTATTGAACATTTAACATGTACCATGCATCAAGATACTGACCAGAATAATTCATGGTTTTGAACTTCTTTAGGTGTATTTGTAAAAATAATAACAGAAAAGATTGCTATCATAAAACAAATCTTATTTGAAATCCTAACATGTATTGCCAAATTTTCTCTCCTGGTTTATAGACTTAAAACAGTAGTTTAGAGACCTTCCTTCCTTTCCTCAATGGCCCTGGATATTAACAAGTTAATAAATTTTGATATTTGATGTGTGGAAAAAATAATCAGTATATTGATTCACTTGTGAATTAATATTTTCTTATTTGAGATTTTAATATTTTTTTCTGGAAATTGTCCATGGTCTTAACACATATCTTTACCTACTTTGATGTTTTTGCTTCTTAACAAGATAGAAGATCTTTATGGGTTAGTATATAGGACATAAACACTTTTCCCCAATTTTGCTAGAAAAATTGTTTTTATTATTCCAATTAATTATTTATTTTGGTGTGTTTTCTGTTTTGTGTAGCCTATTCAGAAGTATTATTTTCATCATCTAATCTTTAGAGACATTGATTTATGCCTTATTCTCACACTTGTCAGTTATAGTTTTATTTTTCACCTAACTTTAAAAGAAAATCTGTAATTTATCCTGGTATAGGGGATGGAGTACCAAATTCTCACCATTTTAATTATATTTTATTTTTAGGATTTTATATTCTAATTGTATATTATTATTAGTGAATTTATAGAGCTATTTTCTTTCTTTCATATTTATTTTTATTAACTTCTTCAATTTTTTACAAAACAATATCAAAATGTTAGAGAATTTATTTTATTTCTTTGATATCATGATTTTGCCATTCTTTTACTGATAATTTTGGTTAAATAACTCCTTGATATCTTTTTCATGTATTGTTCATAAGCTTGAATTACAAACATTTTCAGGGACATGATATTGTGTATATATAATAATCCAAACATTTCCATATTACCATTGCATTTAATTTTCCAGTAATTACCAAAACTGAGCCTGCATACCACTCTCATCTTTCCACCAGTTACTTTAATGAGTACTAATTATTTAATGAAATGGGTTGGAGTAAAACATTCTTAGAATAAATCCACATTGATAAAGCTTTAATTATAGTATCTCCTAAGTGATAGTATGGTGATACTATGTACTATCTGTATACCATGTGCACTTTAATATATAGACCTCAGGGGTGCATATGTGTGTGTGATCACATGGTAGAGAATTGTCATAAAATTTATATGTAGTTAAAATATTTACATTTTCTACTATAGAGCTGAGAAAATATAGAGATTATCTAAAATTTGTTTTGAAAAAATTAACGAATGAATTTATATGAAAAAAGAAATCTTTTAACTAACATTTTTAGTGTAGAAAAAACATTTTCAAGAACTCCAAACAATATACATTATAAATATTTTTAAAAATTTTTTATTAACAAGTCAAAACTCATTATAGCTTTATGTTCTTAAGAATAGGTTATCTTAATTCCCCTTTAGGGTCTTTTTAGTCTAAAAACTTAATGTTAATAATTTCCAAGATGGGGGAACCTGAGTGGCTCAGTTGGTTAAGCTACTGACTTTGGCATAGGTCATGACTCCAGAGTCCTGGGATCGAGTGGTGCATTGGGCTCTGAGCTCATCAAGGAGTCTGCTTCTCCCTCTGACCCTCTCCCCTCTCATGCTTTCTCTGTCTCTCTCAAATAAATTAAAAAAAAATTCCAAGATGTACATAAATAATGTGAAAAAGTCAAAGCTTTAATGTAGGAAGAATATTTTTGACATTTTTATAGTATCTTTTTGAGGTTGGCCAAATGTTTATTAAGTGAAATCTATAATTTTGTCACAATCTGCAGTACATCTTTTATTATTATTATTATTAACATGTAATGCATTATTTGCTTCAGGGATACAGGTCTGTGATTCATCAGCCTTACACAATTCAATTCACAACACTCACCATAGCACATACCTTCCCCAGTGTCCGTCACACAACCACCCTTTCCCTTCCACCACCCTCCCCCCCAGCAACCCTCAGTTTGTTTCCTGAGATTGAGTCTCTTAGGGTCTGTCTACCTCTCAGTTTCATCTTGTTTTATTTCTCCCTCCCTTCTCCTGTGATCCTCTGTCTTATTTCTCAAATTTCTCATCTTTTATCGAGTTTACTTTAAAAATTTAAGTCATAAACTTTTCTCTCACTTAAAATCTCCATGCTGTAAGATGCATGTCATTTGAGTATATTACTATTCATTCTTCTTTGTTTGTACTTACCTACCCAAACTTTCTCTATTTTCTTTGAGGCATCTAATAAATTCTGGCTATTAGAGTTCTCCTTCATTTCAAGCCCTGGCATTACTTTGAAAATTACATCTAAAGTGATAATAATCCAATGTGCTAGTCTCAAAACTACTTGCTTTTTCTGGAATTTTCACTTCCACTCTGCTTTAGCTACTTACCATTTGTCCACACCATGTGATTTGATATTAGTTATAATTTTAATATTTGAAGCCAAACAAACAACTTGTCCATCTATGATTCTAAACATTTCACTCTTTTGTTCTGGAACTCAGAGAGATACAGTCTCTAGAACACTATCTTTCTTCTGATTTATCATCTAGCTTAAATTATATTTTGTACTTTATCTAAACTGAGCTCTTACTAGTTGATCCATATCGGTTTCTAACTTAAAACTTCTGTATATTATCTGAACTGCTCCCTTACAGATTAATCCAGATCATACTCTTAGCTCCACTGGGCAATCGTCTCTCTAAATCCTTAGTCGATTTACTCCTTTGAGTATTTTTTTTTTCCTGTATCTTCAAAAGCTTTCTAAAAATTCTTTCATCAAGAATTCCCCAACTTGCATACCACTTATAGCAATACCATGACTCTTCCTTTCTCCGTCACTCAGCACTCACTTCAAAACACTTTATTTTGTCAGTATGCCAAAGACCTTTCTAAGGTCACTGGCAGTTTCCCTTTTGTTGGGGCAGTAGATCATTTTTAGTTATGTGTAACCTGAACTCTCAGGTTCAGGTTGGTATACAGCTTTCATTGTCTTTTTCTGTTTATTTGATTCTAACACCGTCCACTTGATTCTAAGACAGATTTTTTTTTTTTTTTTTTTTTTTGTCTTCTGTCTGACCCTTCATTCTCAGACTCTTTGAGGACTTCTCATTTGGCTTCTTAAAAGCTAGTATTTCCTAAGTTGTCTTCAACATTCTTTCATTTAATTTGACATACTTTTTTTTTTCTTTTTTTGTGTGCTCTCAACAATTCCCATGGTTTAGAAATTAACACTAATGAGTGAATGAAATTAAAACTCTTTCCCAGAACTTTCAACCATATAATAATAAACTGCCAATGTAGCATTTCAATATATTGTATTTTTTGCAGACACCTCAGCAAATTTCTTAGAATTTTGACACACAAAGCTAAAGGAATAAATTCAATCTGGAAACATTCAAGGTATATTCCCATACTTCAAGAACGGATGAAAATGGAAATGAAGTAGCTCAAGGGATAATATATAATGAATTTAGTCCATAGTGAATTATTTTGCAATGTAAAAATGCCATTAAAATGCTCAAGGTTTATTAACATAGAAGATTTTGAACTGAATTATTTATCTGCCTCTGCTGAAAGTTTTGGATTTCTCACTATTTGCCACAATTTGATAATGAGAAACCATACTCATCCTAGGCATTCCTCTTTACTTTTTTTTTTTTTTTTTGATTTTATTTATTTGACAGACTGAGATCACAAGTAGGCAGAGAGGCAGGAAGAGAGAAAGGAGGAAGCAGGTTCCCCGCTGAGCAGAGAGCCCGATGCGGGGCTCCATCCCAGGACCCTGAGATCATGACCTGAGCCGAAGGCAGAAGTTTTAACCCACTGAGCCACCCAGGTGCCCCCATCCAAGGCATTCTGTTTATATTTGAATTACTGGGTTTGGGAAATGGAAAATTAATGTATTTCCCTAGCCCCCAAATAAATGAAATAGACCAGTTATAAGAAAAACTATATGTGTATGTGCATAGGTATGTGTGACTGTGTAGATATATGTACATACAGCCATATGTATGATTATACCTTTATTTACTTAATTAAATTCTTAGGTTGGGTATTAAAATACAGTTTTCTGAAAGTAGTGTCTAACTATTAAATAACTGACTGCTACTAAAGACAAATACCAATTCTGTACAATTGGAATATCTGAAATCAGCACATTACCTTCTTATAGTCACAGTTCAAATCTGTGTAATTTTTCATGCAGATGCCAATAATAGTCTTTTGGATACATTTTTCTCACACACTTATTGGCTCTAGTATCTTATCTCTGCTTATCCCTCTGACATCAAGTTCAAGCTCCTGATTGCATATAAGGCCTTCAAAATTTTCTCACTCTCTATATATCTACATGTGTATATGTTTCTTGGTGGCAGCAAAGAAAACTCTATTTAGTAGATAATTTGAAGGGTGGGGTGAGGAATGTTTTCTTGGTATTATTCCCAGATAACAACTGTATTTTCCTTATGAGATTATTTCTATTTAATTATTTACTTGCTATATTGTTTCTGTGACAATAATCAGTTCACATATGATTGATAAATAGAATAATATTAGCCTAATGTGGAATTTACAATTATTCATATACTTTTTTTTTCTGAGTGTAGTATCATTTTGAAGGAGGAATGAACAGTAGTTAAATGCAGAGAACACAACATGAACACATTACTTTGTGGACCAATAGATACTATATCACAATACCTGTTTCTTACCTGGCTCAATTTGCTCACATGTTCTACCTTGGAAGTGTGGATTGTCTCTTTGCCTCTTATTGTTATTCAGCTGTTGAAAATATTTCTTACACACAATTTCATCAACCTTTCTTTTACTTTATTAAAACAAAGTAAAGCCGCACATTTTCTGTAGTTCATTTTTTTTTTCATTTATTTTAAACATCTTTTCAACTGTGTGGTATTTTTATTGTAATTATTATTGGTTTCTCTTAGTGATCACAATACAGAGTTGTACAGATTTTGTGTACAACTCTGTATTGTGTACAGATTTAAAATAATATACCCCTCATTACTTCTCATAACCCATTATTTTCAGGGTATGATTTTGCAGAAGCTATGTCCAAGAATGTATATATTTGTTAGCAATAAATCTTATATCTGTACAAATGATTGAAAGGTTTTATGTTGCTTTGTTTTAAAATTAAAGTTAATATCACATTTTAAACTAGTTAATAGTAGTTTTGGGTACTTTGTAAATAGTATTTCATTTAACACTCACAACATCCCTAATAGTTAGGTGCCTTTGTTATAATTTTAGAAGGTTTTTTCCCTTAACAGGTAAGAAAAGCAAATAACTTGCTTAAATTATAAGAGGACTAGTAGAATATAGTAAGGAGTAAAGTATAGACCATGAATGTCTACAAATGTAGTTAACTAGCAAAGAAACATTGACTTTTTTACATAGAGAAAAGGATTTATTATGTAATAACTAATATCACATTTGGTTAAATATATATATAACTTCTACCAATTCTTTTTCAATAAAAGGCCATATATTTATTCAAATCTTATAAAATCACATTCTTGTGCCAGGCAATCTTCTAATATCTTCTAATCATTGCATATACAATAGTAATAAAAATTATGTCTATCTGTTCTCACAGAGGTTGTACAATTAAAAAATGTACAAAAAAACTTTAGAAGTACATAAAATCATTTTAGATAGGAAGATCAAAAGCAGAGTAATAAAAAAAAAAGTATGGGATTGATATGGGATCGGATAGCATCAGGGAGATTCTCTGTATAGGAGTCATCCAAAGAACTCAAATTTTATACAGGATATCAAATAGTTGAGTAAAACAAGGTTTCTTTAGTGTTTGCCCAGGAGTGAGACAGAGGAAAAGTAGTGCAAAGTAGTTAATCATTGATTAGGTTGTGTGTTGCAGCTCTAGACCTTAGAATTGAGCTTAGAGATGAATGAACATGTGGGAAAAATAGTTAATAATAGAATGCAATTGTTGGAAAGTACTTGATAAATCAAAGAATATTTTAGTTAGAAATAGTAGTTTAAGTCAATAGGAAGGAGAAATGGCTGTGATGAGAAAGATGCTTGAAATTTGTGTTTAGGAGTGGTGAGCATAAGACTCAGGGAAAGAGGGGCACCTGGGTGTCTCAGTGGGTTGAAGCCTCTGCCTTCGGTTCAGGTCATGATCCCAGGGTCCTGGGATCGAGCCCCTCACTGGGCTCTCTGCTGAGCAGAGAGCCTGTTTCCCCCCGCCTTTCTCTCTGCCTACTTGTGATCTCTCTCTGTTAAATAAATAAATTAAAAATATATATATATATATATATATTTAAAGACTCAGGGAAAGAGTGAGTGAATAGATAGAAAATCTTAATTTGAGTAAATTGAGGAACAAAAAGACAGGAAATTAAAGTTATACTAAAATCACCTACAGAGATTCAGAGCTCAGCAGTAAACAGAAAGGATGTTCTGTGTGGCACTCAGAGGATGGACAAGATGCTACTGATTCGCAGGAAGAGGAGGAGCTCTTAGTGCTGTATTGTGAGCCAGATGTGAGGTTCACTCCCAGATCCCTAAGATTATGACTCGAGGGGTAAGCAGATGCTTAACTGACTAAATTCAACTGTCCTGTGTCAGATGTTTTCATAATTATTGGCGTTAGGGATAGAAGAAAGGGCTGAGCTCTTCTCTAATGTGGCTCTGGGTCATGTGTCTCAGTCTAGACCTATCTGCAGGTTGTAGAACGAATTGTGTGTCTAGATTCTAGCATCAGCTGTTACCTGTTACCTGTGTAGTTTCAGGAGAAAGTCTCTAACCCATGACTGATTGTTTGAGGGTCTCACTAGATGTTGTCTCCTGCTCTGCAGAGCACTCAGGGTAAAGATTACCTCTGTGATATCCTGGATGCTGAGTAGTCACATGTGTCAGGCAAAGACAGCCACTGTTTAAATAACCATCATAATATGAAGATTTGAATTACTGAGCTCCATGCTCCTCAAGCGGATAGTGCACTAAGACTCTATAAAACATCTATGCTGCTTCTGCCACTGCTGTCTATGTGATTCTCAAAACAGAGATCCAAATCTGCAGAGTTACAAGGCACTCCTGTGGCACAATGGAGGCACACTAGACTTAAGCCCATGGTCTTTTTTTTTTTTTCTTTTTGAGAGATAGAGTACAAGAGAGAGCAAGCACAAACTGGAGTTGGGGGCAGAGGGAGAGGGAAAGGCAGGCTTCCCGCTGAGTGGGGAGCCCAATGCAGGGCCCTATCTCATCCCAGGACCCTGGGATCAAGATCGGAGCTGAAGGCAGATGCTTTAACCCACTAAGCCACACACAAGCAGCTGCTAGTAAAAATATGGATACTGGGGGGCTTGGGTGGCTCAGTCTGTTGAATGTTTGGTTTTGGCTTGGGTCATGATCTCAGGGTCCTGAAATTGAGCCCTATGACAGGCTTCCTGCTCAGCAGGGAGTCTGCTTCACCCTCTCCCTCTGCACCTCTGCGCATGAGTGGTCTCTCTCAAATAAAATATCTATAAATAAATAAATAAAATATAGACATTTCCTTGCCTTTATAATTCCTAAGAAAATAACCAATGCTTTAAATACTTAATCCATATTCAGATTTCCCCTACTGGCTCATAAATACCTTCTTAAATTTGGTTCATATCATGATCCAAAGTTCCAGGTTTCACATTTAGAAATTTTCAGTTCCATTGCTTCTTGGCCTTTTGGCTAAGAACAAGCATAGGAATCTTCAGTTCCAACAGGCTTTTTTTTTTTTTTTTCCACTTTTGTTTTTTGGATACTATTTATTGAGGTGACTAAGTCATTCTCTTGGATAATTTTCACATAATTGTGTTGCTTCCTCATAGTGTCATTTTGCTTACTCCCTCTCTACTCCCTGTGTTTGCTATCACCTACAAGGTAGCTGCAAACGTTTGTTGAATTCAGATCCAAATTTTGCAGCAGGAACAATTCATAGGTGATGCATTGTTTTTCTGAAAATATCAACTAAGTGCCTACATAATGTCTAGCTGTCCTGCTTTAGTAATGTGATGACTGGTCAGTGAGTTAGGGTGGTGACAGTCCAAAGCCCAATTATACAGTCTGGAACCAGCTCCGTAAAATGGCGCTGAAAACATCTTAAGCACGGAAAGGAAACAAAGGTATTACCTGCAAAAATGTAATTGTCTTTTAGAAGACTCACAAGAATCCAGATAAAATTGAGAGGGTATTTTTTTTAAAGATTATTTATGTGTTTATTTGAGAGAGAGAGAGAGATTAAGAGAACTAAGGTATTATCTGCATATCTGCAAAAACGTAATGGTCTTGGGGCACCTGGGTAGCTCAGTCGTTAAGTGCCTGCCTTGGGCTCAGGTCATGATCCCAGGGTCAGGCTCCCTGCTTAGCAGGGTGTCTGCTTCTCTCTCTCCCACTCCTCCTGCTTGTGTTCCTTCTCTCACTTTGTCTTTCTCTGTCAAAGAAATAAAATCTTCAAAATAAAACAAAAATAAACACGTAATTGTTTTTTAGAAAACACCCAAGAATCCAGATAAAATATTGAGGGTATTTTTTTTAAAGATTATTTATTTGAGAGAGAGTAAGAGAGCTGGTGGGAGGAGGTGCAGAGGGGGAGCAGGGAGCCTGAAGAATCCCGGGACCCTGGGGTGGTGACCTGAGCTGAGGGCTGTCGCTTGGCCAACTGAGCCACCCAAGTGCCTGAGGGTATCTGTAGCAACATTATTGTAAAATGTGTGTGTGTGTGTGTGTGTGTGTGTGTGTGTGTGATGTGTATCAGTATGTGATCAACAAACAAACAAATAAATAAATAACATGAAGTCAGTAACAATGATAAATGAGTAGTTGTGGAGAGCATGTTCTGAGCTAAAGTAATGAATATTTTAAGTGGAAAGACCAGTCCAAGAGAGAAGCCAACAGAAAGAAATAAAGTTAGGTTTGATTATATGAAATCCACAAGGAGAATGGAGGAAAATATTTTGGAAACAACATTTAATAGCAAGGATTCCTAAGACATTTTCATGCCTCTAATTGGAAGGGTTTACTGTGAAGAACAAATACTTAGTTAAAAATCATGCAGGGGCACCTGGGGGGCTCAGTGGGTTAAACCTCGGTCTTCGGCTCAGGTCATGATCTCAGGGTCCTGGGATAGAGTCCCGCATCGGGTTCTCTGCTCAGCGGGGAGCCTGCTTCCTTCTCTCTCTCTGCCTGCCTCTCTGCCTACTTGTGATCTTTCTCTGTCAAATAAATAAATAAATAAAAATCTTAAAAAAAAAAAAAAAGAATCATGCAGAGAAGTTTTCTATTAAAAGAAGAAGATGGAGGGACTTTTTTGAGTGGAAATTGATCATTCAGAAATTTTTTTGCTATTGTCAGACTGCAAGTGCCCTCAAGTGTATTCAGGGAGTATTAGAAGGCATGGAGAGGTGGACAATTGGGTCTGATTAGTGACTGAGCAAGGCAAAATTGGAAGAAGTATCATTATGTTGATAAATATTCTGGGAGACTTAATAGCTAATGGTGTCCAGTGTAAATGGGTATATAGGCATGATGATCAATTCTGGTAATTTCTTAGAAGTATGGTAGGTAATTTGGAGAAAAAACTGGTTATGAATTTAAGTCGGTGAGGGTAAAGGAATAGTCTGTTTATAATCTGTGTGCTCTTCTCCTGGCCCCACATTATTCTTGCTTTATGCTGCTTTGTATTTACTGTGAAATTGGCTTGTTACTTTATGCTTCTTCCTTTCATGCTCTCTTTTATAATTCTGAATATTTTTATGCAGCTTTTAAATTTTCCATTTTTAGAACCATGTCTGTTTTCCTGCAGAAGCCTTGCTTGTGATTGCTGATTATACAGTGTGATAGCACTCTGTCTTTCTTATTTGAGCACTTCATAATAGCAAATTCTTTAGCAGATGCATTTTCTTTTCAAGGTCAGCAAAATTATATACATTGGTTGGTGCCAGCTTTAGTGTTAAAACTTTTTGTTGTTGTTGGGATGAAATAAGAAATGGTTCTTTTATTTTTCAGATGTATAAACACTATCACACATATCATATCTTACTGGCTTCTTTGATTCTATTTTATCTTGATCACTTAATTATGTAGTTGGCATTTATAAGACTGCAAATAAATGGTTTACAAGGAAAAGAATGGTCCATTTAGTTCTAGTGAAGTACTGTGCTGAATGAATCATTTGTACCAAATGAAACAACTGACTCAACAATATTAAATCAACAGCCAGTATTTTAGTGCATAAGGAGCTTTGTATAATATGTTTGGTGTTTATTTATTATAAAAAAGGAAACAGAATTCATGTGTCTTCCCTTTTGTTCAGGCTTTCTTATAGGATTATAGTGTTTGGAAGGACTATAGCAGTACTAATTAATAAAGTAGTGTAACCAAGGAGTCAATGCAAAGAGAACAGGACATTCTGTCATGACATCATGTTTCTTACTTAGCATTCTATTACTTGATTGATATCTCCTATACTTTAATTTCATTTTGCACATATAAGAAGTTTTCAGTCAGAGCGTATCTTTTGACTGAGAGGAAAAGAGACAGTAGTATACTTTGGATATTAGAAAAAGGAATATATGTGGAAGTTATTAATAAGAAAAAGTTTGGCTTAATAGAAACATGTTTACAATATCTGTCAAAATTTTAAAAAAAATAATCTTTTGGGGATCCTGGGTGGCTCAATAAGTTGTGTCTGACTCGTGATTTTGTCTCAGCTCATGATCTCAGGGTCATAAGTTTGAGCCAAATGTCAGGCTCTGCTTTGGCTGTGGAGCCTGCATAAGATTCTCTCTCTCTCTCCCCCGCTCTGCTCCTCCTTATCTCTTTCAAATATAAATAAATAAATAAATAAATAAATAAGAAAGAAAGAAAAATCTTTTTATCAAAATCTGAGATTAGTCAATGTTTCTATATTCTTCCTTAATAATCCAATGTAATTAGAATTATCTAAGTCTTAAGAATGCTTTCAATTTTAGGGGTGCTTTCCATTTTGTATGCTATTGTTGTCCAGTATTTTGTTTCTGTGTATGCATATATGTTATTATTACTGTTATCTATATTATTTTATATAAATGAATTCCATATATGTATATATATTCTGATATTTTATATGGAAGTATCCCCATATATGCCATTTCCTTTGTTCAACATTTAGTTTACCTTATCTTTTCATCCTTGAATTAACTTATTTTTCTAGGGATGCCTGGGTGGCTCAGTGGGTTAAAGCCTCTGCCTTCGGCTCAGGTCATGATCTCAGGGTCCTGGGATCGGGTCCCACATCGGGCTCTCTGCTCAGCAGGGAGCCTGCTTCCCTCTCTCTCTCTGCCTGCCTCTCCATCTACTTGTGATTTCTCTCTGTCAAATAAATAAATAAAATCTTTAAAAAAAAAAAAAAAAACTTATTTTTCTAAAAGTTGGTCCTTTAGGTATTCAACTAATAATAGGCAGAATGAGTCTACTGAGTGTGAGATTTCTCACTCTAGTAATGTCCCTGTGTTTTCTTTAAAAGATACACCATTTAGAAGAATTGTCCAATGTATTTTATTATTGTTATTTAGAAATCTGGTATCAGTTTAATTGCCATCCATGAAAATTTGAAAAATGTGAAAATACATAAATATAATAACAGACTCTATATGGAGTTATCTGCCTCCAGAGGTTAATTAATTTTGCTTCCTTGGGCAGGACTGTGGAGGTTACAGGTCACTTGAATCCAAACAGGAAATGAGATGATTCAAAATTCAGCTTCAATTCTTGTAGGAACTAACTTATTTCTGATTTGCTCTTATTTTTCAAAACCAATTGGGATATTGTGCTTTTACCAGGGCTTCTACCTCTCAATTGGGGATGTAGCCCATTCCTTCTGTTACCTTAGGCTTATGAGTTTGTGGGAAGTCCTGCTCAGCTGTTTCTTCCCATAAAGGCTGATATCTCTAGGGGATTGTGCTTCAGTTGCTAGACTAAGCTTTCTGGACTTTCTGCCTTCCCAGAGCTTGGTTTCATAATTCTTCATGTTTTGTGGAAAATTTGAGAAAATATTTTCCATACTTTTCTAGTTGTCCTCAATATGAGGTATGGGAGGAATATATATACTTTACCATTGTAATTAATATTTTTTCTTATGCTTGCATATGCTTAATATATTTTTCACTTTTAACCCCTATTTCTTTTAAGCTGTTTCATATTTTCTTAATCATTTCATGTTTCTACTTTCTGAGTAATTTCCTCTGGTCCATCTTCCACCTAACTAATTCTCTCTTCTGCCTGGTCTAGTTGTCTGTTCTATCATCCCATTATTTTGTTATTACTAAAAATATGTTGATGATAAATTTGATTTCTATAAATTGTATTCAGTCTTTTGTCAAATAAGCTACTGTGTATATAAACAACGATAAATTATGTAAGTACATTATTATGTTATATACTATATAATTATATACACATATGATTTACTTTTTCTTTTAAGAGGTTTATTAGAAATAACAGTTGGTACACTTTAATTCATAATGTTGTTTTCTTGGAGTGGTACAATATGTGACTCTTGATCTCAGGTTTGTGAGTTCAAGCCCTACCCTGGGCCTAGAGATTATTTTAAGAAATAATAATAATGCTACATTTTCTTGAGGATTTTTTGTTTGTTTCTTGTTTTCTGTTTTTTTTTTTTTTCCCCTGACAGGAGTCATTGTTATTTTTTCAGCACAGTTAGAATCTATTTCCTATCTTGTATATATTAATTATTTGGAAAATAAGACTTCATTGTTTCTAAATCTTTGGAACTGTCATCTCCAAGATTAGCTTTGATTGGTACGTTAGTATCTAGTGGCAGGTCACAGTGAATAGGTCAGACAAATTTGTTTATTTTCTTCTACAACCAGTCCTGGAATATTGAGGAATTAACCTGAGCCATGTAGAAGCTTGTAGAACATCATCTTTCTTCCATTAAACTCTTGAACAGAGCCAGCTCTACATAGCATACTTCTTAGGTCTATATTCTATTTCTTTTATTCTTTATATTTTCTCACACAAGCCATAAGGAACCCAGGATGTAAACAACAAAAATTGGTTATAATTTCATTAATTCTCAGAAGTCTCTGTGGTTCAATATGGAGGTTCCATCACATTTATTAAATTTCTTTAATCCCTAACTGCTCTCAGAACTTATTCTTCCTACTGGGATTGGTGAATCAAGAAAAAGGTCAGAGTAAAGGGCAAGTTTTACTGAGGGTTATAAGTGAGGGCCTAAGTATTCTAGAATTCATGGATTTCAAAACTTTTTGATGGTGATTCAGAATAAGAAATTATTATTGGTCTTATAAAAATAAAATGTACTTATACAATTTAAACTATTGAACAAAAGTTCAAGAAACAACATTTAATCCATATAGAATTTATTGCAATACATTGTATCCAGGGTTATGTTGATCCATCTCTACTTATTCTATTCTATTCTATTCTATTCTATTCTATTCTATTCTATTCCTTTAAGTAATGCTAAGAATAATACACTAATTCCATTTTTCAATTTATTAATAACTCACAATCAACAGTTTGGAAAATACTACTTTGCTAAAATAAATATATTTTAATTACATGTTTAAGTACATATATATTGTATTACATATATTATTCATTTAAGATGTTATTCCTGGGACACCTGGGTGGCTCAGTTTGTTAAGTATCTGCCTTTGGCTCAGGTCATGATCTCAGGGTCCTGAGATCAAGCCCTGCATCGGGGTCCCAGCTAGCAAGGAGTTTGTTTCTCCCTCTGCCCATCCTTGTTAGTGCTCTCTCTCTCTCTGATAAGTAAATAAAAATACAAATGAATTAAAATAAAATAAAAAGTAATAAAATAAAATGTTATCCCTTAGTGATATAAACACTTCCATTTTTCAAGAAATGAATTATAATTCATGGTTAGAATATGAAAAAAAAAGTTACACAAATCAAGTTTAGTATCTTGATAATTTTGGAGACTGGCAGATGCATTAGATCCTCTATGTAGTCATAATTCATTTATAAGCCAGTTGTCTAACTTTAATGTATTCCACAATATAATATTCTAGACTTTTCATCCATGCTAAAAATCCTTAGGCAACATATGTTCTTTATCATTTATATTGTTTTTTTTTTTTTCTGCCATTCTTCAAACCTATTCTACCTTCCTACAACAAGCACAGAATATTTCAGCAAATGTATCCTGTGCTCTTTGAAAAGGTGACTGAAACCAATTTAAAGGCTTATATAATCAGTTAATAACTATGTTTCACTAGGACACACTGTTAAAAGGTAACAACCTATAAATGCCAAGTTTATTCCAAAAGTTCATTTATCTTTTATCCATGTTGACAGAGTTAGAAAGACATGGGTTTCCCAGTAAGTGTTTAGAATTTCTAACTTCTCTGATGTATCATTGTGGGTTCAGCCAGTATTCAGCCATTTAGTTCACAGACAGATCTATGGTTTTAGAATGATAGTTTTTCATTTCCACCATATGAGGCAGTACAAAGTGCTGTTGAAAGCAGGATCTCATGTGCATATTATTTAAATAGACATAAATTGGGAGCTTTTATATACACCTGTCATAGGTGCTCAATCTCCATCTGTTCAAAATAAATGGATTCCAATTATATTTGTATTTTCTGCAATTACCCATATTCAAAACTCAGTTAAAACTATGGAAGTCTCGGGATGCCTGGGTGGCTTAGTGGTTTAAGCCTCTGCCTTCAGCTCAGGTCATGATCTAGCCCTGAATCAGCTCTCTGCTCAGCGGGGAGCCTGCTCCCCGCCCCCCTCTGCCTGCCTCTCTGCCTACTTGTGATCTCTGACAGTCAAAAAAATAAATAAAATTTAAACAAAATTAAAAAAAATCTATGGAAGTCTCTGTTGTATGCATTTTCATTGTATTTTCTTTGTAGCAGATTTTCACTATGAGTAACAAAAATAATTATTTAAAAATATCTTTCAGAAAATAATGTTAGCATACATTCCAGAACAACCAATAGCTACATAAATAATAATAATTTTATTAGTAAATACAAATACAAAAGTGTCTTTACCTTCATATCCTCTAATTTAAAAAATTAATATCTAAGTTAAATTTTGTGTCTGCTCATTTGTAATACTATTATCATATTTTGTTGGATATGCTAAATAGTTTTTTTTTATTTATTTTATTTTTTAATTTTTTAATATTTTATTTATTTTATTTATTTATTTGACAGTATTTACAAGTAGGTAGAGAAGCAGGCAGAGAGAGAGGAGGAAGCACATTCCCCCTGAGCAGAGATCCCGATGTGGGGCTCAATCCCAGGACCCTGGGATCATTACCTGAGCCCAAAGGCAGAGGCTTTAACCTACTGAGCCACCCAAGCGCGCCTCCTAAATAGTTTTAAATATGTGATTACAATTTTGACTTATAGTTATTTGTCCATGATAATGTGCATATATACATTGTCTTTTTGCAATAAATTTAGAATCTATTGAGATAGTCTAGTTATGTCTTATTATCATCATTCTTATTGCCACTTTAAAAAGCAATGTTTTGAAAACAAAAGAGCAATGTAGAATGTTTCTTTGATGGTACTCTTCTTTTATTATAAACCGAGTTAGTTTGCTTAATACTGGATATCAAAGTTAAGAGTTAAATTTTCAATAAAATCTTTAAAATGATAGCAGAGTTCATTTTAAGAGAAAATAAATATATTTTGGTAATTGTGATCCATTTTTTTCTATTAGGGCTGTGTTTGGTAAATGTATTTTGATTTTCTTATCCAGGTAGAATTTTTTAGTAAACTATGTATTTATTCCTAATGACAGTATAAGGAAAATATACTAAAGTGATGGTCTGCTATGATCAATGGGCTTCCAATTATTAAAAGTCAATAATAAATATTATTCTAATAGTATATATTACTCTTGGTAAAGAAAATAACCCACTTTCAGGTACCAATATAAAAAAAAATAAGATCAATGTTCCTTAGTTTTAAATGAAGGTGTTTAAACATTGTATTGAAGAATAACTTACATAAAGTGCACAAGTTCTATGTCATATACCTTAGTACATGCCCACAGGTTGAACATCTATGTAACCAGTGCCCAGGTTGAAAAACTGAAAATTAGGAAAAAATTAGAAAAATTACAAAAACAGAAAAACCCTAAAGCTCTTATCATAGCTATCCACCATGCTTATCAGCACACTGCCAAGATTTATCTCCACTTATGACACTGAATAACTACTTTATGCACTTCCTAAGATTGAATCTGTCTTCCAGAAGAAACTATTAGATTATTGGCATGGGGAGGAAAATGTATATACATATATTCTGCCCATTTTTAAATTGGATTATTCATTTGTTTTATTTAAATTCCAGTTAGTTAACATACAGTGTAATATTGATTTCAGGTATAAAATGTAGTGATTCAGTGCTTACATACAACAGCTGGGGCTTATCATAAATGCACTCCTTAATCCTCATCACCTATTTAACCAATCCCTCCACCTACCCGCCCTTTGTTAACCCATCACTTTATTCTCTGTAGTTGAGAGTCTTTTTCTTGGTTTGCTTCTTCCTCTTTTTACCCTATGATAATTTGTTTTGTTTCTTAAATTCCACATAAGAGTGAAATGATATGGCATTTGTCTTTCTCAGACTATTTCACTTAATGTGATACTCTTTAGCTCCAACCACATTATTGTAAATGGCAAGCTTTAATTCTTTTTTGTGGCCAATATTCCATCCAACATATATACTACCTCTTTATTTATTCATCAGTTGGAGGCACCTGGGTTGTTTCTATAATTTGGTTATTGTAGATAAGATAATGCTGCTATAAACATTGGGGTGCATGTTATTCATTTGAATTAGTATTTTTATATTCTTTGGGTAAATACCTAGTAATGTAATTGCTGGATCATACAGTTAAAGACCTAAATGTAAGATATGAAACCATAAAAATCCTAGAGGAGTAACAGATCACTGCCTAGAGGCAGTAACCTCTTTGACATTGGCCATAGTAACTTCTTACTATATCCATCTCCTGAGGCAAGGGAAACAAAAGCAAAAATAAGCTATTGGGAATTCATCAAAATGAGAAGCTTCTGCACAGTAAAGGAAACAATCAACAAAACTAAGAGGCAGTCTTCAGAATGGGAAAGGATATTTGCAAATGATAATTTCTGATAAAGAGTTAATATCCAAAATATATGAAGAACTTATTAAAACTCAACACCCCAAAAATGAATAATCCAATTAAAAAATGTGCAGAAGATTTTTTTCCAAAGAAGACATCCACATGGCCCACAGACACCTGAAAGGATGTAAAGATGCTCAATATCACTCATCATCAAAGAAATACAAATCAAAACTACAATGGCTTATTTCAGAGAAAGACAACTATCATATGATCTCCCTGATATGAGGAAGTGGTGATGCAACATGGGGGCTTAAGTGGATAGGAGAAAAATCAATGAAACAAGATGGGATTGGGAGGGAGACAAACCATAAGTGACTCTTAATCTCACAAAACAAACTGAGGGTTGCTGGGGGGAGGGGGTTTGGGAAAAGGGGGTGGGATTATGGACATTGGGGAGGGTATGTGCTTTGGTGAGTGCTGTGAAGTGTGTAAACCTGGTGATTCACAGACCTGTACCCCTGAGGATAAAAATATATGTTTATAAAAAATAAAAAATTAAAAAAAAAAACTACAATGAGATATCACCTGACACCAGTCAGAATGACTCAAATTAGCAAGACAAGAAACGAGAGGTGTAGGTGAGGATTCAGAGAAAGGGGAACCCTCTCATACTGTTGGGAATGCAAAGTGGTGCAGCCACTCTGGAAAAGAGTATAGAAGTTCCTCAAAAAGTTTAAAATAGAATTACCTTATGATCCAGCAATTGCACTATCAGGGATCTACCCCAAAAATATTAGATTTTAAAACGTGTATTGCACTTGTGCTAACAATTAAATGCTTTCTTTTTCATTGAAAGGTCCACAGTGGTATCCTTCCCAAGTTGGCCTTCAGCTAGAACAAGGTAAGAATCAATTTTCACTGATTTATTTATTTAATTTGGAATCTATTTTCTGTCACCAATAGATAATGTTTATTTATCACTTACTAAATGGTAGGCATTGTAGTAAGTGCTCTAAGTCAGTTATATTGATTCTCCACATAAGTTTGTGATTCATTTTTTGCATGAGAAATTTTAGTCTCAAGGAGATAATTTTCACATATCCACCATCATGTACATTGGAGGCAGGATATGAGCTAACATCTCTCTGTTTCTAAAAGTTTTACTGCTTTATTCCCTCATTCTATTATCACTTAAAATGTTCTCAGGGATACTGCTCAATATTTTTTTCCTTCCTTCCCTTTTCTTTCTTCTTTCCTCTTTCTTTCTTTCTTTCTTTCTTTCTTTCTTTTTGCAGCAGAATAAATGAGCTAAGGAAGAGCAAAAATGAATGAATTTAAGGGAAAATATCATATCCAGTATTAAGCCTCAAGTTTCTCAAACTATTAAATCCTATTTTCCATTAAAAAATTTATAAGTAGATACATTTCAAAGTCACTGTTACTAAGAATCATTGTCAGTGGGGCCCCTGGGTGGCTCAGAGGGATAAAGCCTCTGCCTTTGGCTCATGTCATGATCCCAGGGTCCTGGGATGGAGCCCCACATTGGGCTCTGTCCTGGGATTGAGCCCCACATTGGGCTCTCTGCTCTGCGGGGAGCCTGCTTCCTCCTCTCTCTCTCTGTCTGCCTCTCTGCCTACTTGTGATCTCTCTCTGTTGAAAAAATAAATAAAATATTTTTTTAAAAAAAGAATCATAGTCAGTGATATTACATCAACTTGACCTTAAATTTGGACTTGTTAAATAAGAGCTGTGGTAGCATATAAATTTTGGAAGAATACTTACACGAAGTCAATAACAGTAAGTTTACAAGAGGCATCTATTAAGGAATTTCAGTCTCTAAATTTTTCCATACAGTGATGAATTCCTTTTTTTTTTTTTCTTTTTTCTGGTACCTTTGCTAATACTCAGGACTTAGGACAAATGATGATTTCCTCACATCTCTCTAAGGTGTTTTGTTTGTTTTCATTGTTTCTTAGACATTCCAGGTTTCTCCAAGACCTCTACGCTGAAGAAATAGGAATCATGGTATTCTTGGAAGTCATACTTTCTTCATGATCTCAAATTCTTCCAAATTCAAATGTGCAAGACAAATTCCTATCTGGCTAGAGATTAAAGGAGAAGATTCATTATCTTCCTGATTTTTGCCTCTGCAGGGCCCAGTATATGACAACTATATAAACTCCTTTCAACACATGAATGTTCAAATAACATCAAATTATATAGTATTTTTACTAAATTGACTTTTATGTAATGAAGACTCTAGAATGCCATAAGCATCAATATAAAATATAGTTCAATTTGAAGGATACTACAAGAAACTAGGAATTTCTGTTTATTCTTTCTAATGAATGTGACTTTTTACTTTCTCCTCACATATATTTATTTTTTTCCCTTCCCATATATGTACAGGATATGATCTGAATGAAATATAGTCATTAAGTGTCCTTGAATAGAAATGTGATGACATATTTGAAAAAAAAAAAAACAAAGGGTCAATTATTTTAGCAAGATAAGCAGGATGTGGTACAAAGAGGTTGTTTGGAGTAACACAGAATTTTGAAACCTGACTCTTCTTACCTATCTATAGAATCTTCTTTCATGAAGTAGAGCTAATAAATAAAGAGCTTAACCCATGGTTTGGTTTGTGTTTTATAAGTGTTAAATAAGGTCATATTTATAAAGCACTATAATGATTGACACATGGTAGATAACTTCATCAATTAGTTATAACTGGTGTTATAAGTATTAATATTAGGGAAATAAATCTTAACACTAAAACTAGATAAGGCCTAAATATTACATTTATTTCCTGCCATATTTCCCAGAATGCTTATACTATGAACAAGGACATCATGCAGATTTAGTCTTTACAGTTTCCTCACACAAAAGACAGCAGTAAAACATAAAAGGAAATAACAAACAGACTTTAAGAGCAATTAACAACTTTTTTTTTTTTTTTTTTTTTTTTTTAAATTTTTAAGCTCAGTGGTTGTGCTGAGCTGAGGTGGTCTTAGCATTACTTGTGTGGGTCCACTCAATCAGCTTCAGTCAGCTGGTGGGTTCTTGGTGACTGGTTGATCTAGGGTGGCCATGACTGTAGCCAATCCTCTCCACCCTATTTGGTTTCTCATGCTTCAGCAGAATATTTGGGACTTGTTCTCATGGTGGATTCAGGGGTGCAAACAAATGAGCATAAGCACTCAAGAATTCTTAAGGCCCAGGCTTGGAAGTGTCCTATCTCTTGCCCTACATTCTGTTAGCTAAAGTGATTGACTAGGCTAAGCCATATTCAAGGGAGTGCAGAAATAGCATCAACTCTTGTAGGGGATACTAAAAGTCATACTGTAAATGGTGTGCATATGGGAAGGGTAAGAACCTACAGTCACAACTGTAATACAACGGTCATAGAAACTGGTAACTAAAATTTGTCCTTTCTTCCTTCCTTGATTAATATACTTAATAATGTTCTGGAAGCACAGAGCTGAATTTCTAACACTTAAACTCATTGGATTTCTACAATAGAAAGGTAAAACATGGGTAGACTTGGTCATTTCCTTCCTAACCCTGGCTCTAATCATCCATGCCCCTTATATAAGAGCCTTGACAACCCCCTAGGTATATACCCTAGCATCTGGCCCATTTAGGGGGAAGAAAAGCCCAAAAAAGAAGATTTTTTAAAAAACAATTTGGCAGAAAATTTAGGGGCCTTAAGTGGCTGAAGCCTGATACCCATGGCACTGGTTCTTTTTTATGAGTATGTTCTTGGCGCTACACATTTGTTTCCCTTTGGTAAAGGACATAGGCATAGAACTCCAAAAACAGGTTTCCCTGTTTACTGAATCTGAGTAGTATGGTTAATGATACGCCTGGATTCTCTCCTTCTACTCAAATGCCATAATGATGGGACTTCATTTTAAAAATATGCCAATAGTCTGTTTCTCGAAGTCATCAAGAGTGATACAGGAGTAGAAACTAATCCCCTCCCCCAAGGTGTCAATAGATGTATGTTGGAAAGATGTTTTCAGCGCTTTCAGGTTGTACAGAGATTTCAGATTATTTCGTCTTTATTAACATTTATACATGATTGTCAAAATGATAATGGCCATTTGTATATTGAAGTCTTTACCTTGATCCATGTTGCATTAACTTCCTATTGCTGTGTAACAAATCACCATAAACTAGGCTTAAAATAACACTCATTTATTAGCTTGAAGACACAGTATGGCAGGATTCTTTGTTCATAGTGTCAAAATCAAGGTGTTGGCTGAACTGAATTCTCATCTTAAGACTTTTAGAAAATTCTATTTCTTTTTTTCATTCTTAGTTCATTCTTATTGTCTGAAGATTTTTTTTTTTTTTTTTTTTTGGTGGCTCTATGACAGAGGTTCCTATTTCATTGCTACTTGTTGCATTATATAGGCCATTACAGTTCCTAGAGGCTATTTGCTTTACTGGCCATATGGTTCTCTCCATCTTCATCCAGCAATCTTTTTGATACAGTACCAGGATTCTAGTACTTTGAATCTGAATTCTTCTCACTTACCTATTCATGCAGATTCAAATAATACATGATTAACTCAGGCCTACCTGAGTAATCCCTCTTATAAAGCCACAAAACATGACCCAGACAAGGGAATGATAGTTTACCATATAATATTGGCTTTATCAAATATCATTTTCAAAATTAACACATAAAAATTGCACATTTTTACCTTACTATAAAATATCTGTAATTGTAAATCATTGTAATTGGATTCTGAAAATCATCTAAAAATAGTCATAAATTAATATTTTTTGTATCTTGGAAAAATAGAGAATGGAGTGTGCTTCAGTGGTTCAATCAGTTAAACATCTGCCTTTAGCTTAGGTCATGATCCCAAGGTGCTGGAAGGGTCCCCACTTTGGCTCTGGGTTCCCTGCTCAGCTCTCTCTCTCTCTCCTTTTATCCCTCCCCCATGCTCATGCTCTCTCTCTTGCTTTCTCTCTCTCAAATAATAAGTTAAATCTAAAAAAAAAAAAAAAATAGAGAATGAAATGGCACTTTTTCATGACTGGGGATAAAGATAAATCACAAATAGATTGGCATAAAGAATAATAAAAATACAAACAACCACAATGACAATAATAATGGCTTTATACTTCTGAGATTCATTTAGCCCTAGTCCACTTTTCTTTCTGTGTGGTATATCTTTCTTTAAATAAAACAAGATATATTTACCATTGTCTCATTTATGAAGATTTAAGGTTTTACAATTGTTTTATAATTATAAATAATGCTAAAATGAACATCTTTGTACATATCTTTCAGGACACACATGTTGGGCTTATCTCGTGTTTATTATTAAGAATGGAACATTCCTTCACATGTCTTCTAAGACATTAGTTGCTTATTCTTCTCTGATTTCATGAGAAACTCCTTTTCAGTAATCTTTGCTCTATGTTTCTCTTATTACTTTGAAAGCCATAGTGTTAGAAATCTCTTTCAGTTTCCATTTTCTTTTCAAACTGAACACTTAAATAATCTCATCACATGGCATGGCTTTACATGTTAATGACTTTCGAATATCTATAGACACACCTACCCAACTGCTAGCTCCTACTTGAATGTCTAATAAATATCACATACTTAACATACCTTAACTGAAATCTTAATTTCTACCCCCAAATCCTTCTCCTTCCCCAGTCTTCACCCTGCCAGTTAATGAAATTTAATATTCCTAATTGCCCAGGCCAAAAATCTAAGAGCTGTCTTTATTTAACTGAAATACTTTCTTCTCAAGCTGAACCTGCTCTGTGTTGAAAACATATCTAAAATTGATGAACTTTTAACATTTCTACCAGTGCCATCTTAATCCAAAAAATTTCTTCTTGATGAATTTCTTCCTAAGTATTCTTACCTCCCTTCCTCCCAGCTTCCACACAGCATCCATAGAGATCTTTTAAAACATACATCAAGTCAGTCTGTTGATAATTACAATGACCTCTAAAATCTACTTGCCCTAGTTTATCATATAATAAAAGAATTTAGAGAACAGTTGACATTTATGAATACTGACACCCCAAATTATACTTTAAAAATACATATATATGTATATATATGTATATATATATATATATATATATATATATATATAATTTATTTATTTTAGAGGGAGAGAGGGCATGAGCAGGCAGCGTGGCAGAGAGAGAGAGAGAGAGAGAGAGAGAGATGCACTGAGCAGGGAGCCCAACACAGGGCTTCATCCCAGGACCCTGAGATCATGACCTGATCTGAAGGTAGACACTCAATCCACTGACTCACCCAGGTGCCTCCTACCAAATTATGCTTTAAAAATACCTTGTATCATATTCAATTATGATATTATCTAATATTACATTTTCTCAGAACACAACAGGATAGTAGCTAGATGTAGGCTGCACTTTGTTTAGGTAGAGGTGGGAAACTACCATATATTTGAAAAATTGTGGGTCACCTGGGTGGCTCAGTGGGTTAAAGCCTCTGCCTTCGGCTCAGGTCATGATCTCAGGGTCCTGGGATCGAGCCCCACATCGGGTCCTCTGCTCAGCAGGGAGCCTGCTTCCTCCTTTCTCTCTCTCTGCCTGCCTCTCTGCCTATTTGTGATCTCTGTCCTATAAATAAATAAAATCTTAAAAAAAAAAAGAAAAATTGTTAGATATTTTATAAAATGGGTTTGTTTACATTTTGCTTTACTTTAAATATTTATTATACATTGCAATTTCTATGTATGATTTATCCTTAGTATTCATAATTTTTCACATTAAAAATTATTTGTTAAAATCACTATGCCTTGAAATTATATTAAAATATTTTTCCTTATTATTTAAGGTGGGCCTTTTTTGAAGGACTACATATCGATTCAAAGCATCGCAGCTTCCTCCATTGTCACTCTTTATTTTACAGACCTAGGTCAACAGGTCAGTTGGACTACTGTAAGTATCAATTTGAAATGCAATATACATGTCCCACATTTTGATAGGAAAAATTTGACAGGACTATTTTTATCAAATAAATCCATAATGAAACAAAATACTGTACAGAATGGCATTTTAAGTGCTTACGATGAACTGTGGCCAAAATTTTATACAGGAATTAGAGCCATGGAAATACACCGTTGGAGGAAGGAGAATAAATTCTTTTTCTGAAATGTTGGCTCTTTTTCTGCATCCTCTGTGCATTGTTAGTTAAATAATATTTATTCAGTTTTTTCCTTCTAGGAACCGAGAGATAAGAAGAGTCTTTTGACATTGAAAAAGAGGCAATAGAATATTCAATAAGAAATGTTCTAAGGCAAAGGTTTTGGAAAATCAGAATGCAGTAGTGAGACTTCTTTGAGTTGAGTGGTCATGGAATGCCTTCAGCTCTCCTTGAAGGAGGAACTTTCAAAGTGGTGGCAACTGACTCCAATGGCATTAGAAGAGTGAAGACTACAGTGTGGAGAATTAAGAAACAGAGATTAAGATATGGAGGATTAAGGAACAGAGAAAATACTTAACACTAGTTCAAAAGCATTGACCTATTCATGAGATATGGAATTGAGAGATGGAGTAGCTTTAGTATCAAGAGGAAATACTAACTGACATTTTGTGGCAAAAAGTTAATTGATAAATAATTTTGACACTGACTTACAAAGGATAGTGCAATCATTCTATTTTTTTCAATTCAATTGTTTTATTTTATTTTATTTTTTTTTAGAGTTTTAAAGTTTTTCCAATTACATTCTACTTCATATCTGTGATGGGATTGCACTTTTAATATTTTATATATTCAGATAGCTTTTCTTTTTGCCATCATTAACAATCCACATAATCAGACATAGCGCTTTAAGTTTTCCATAAAAACACTCAATTTTTAAAATTATTGCAAACACAAGACAGCTAATTTGTTATAACTTAATTCTCAAATAGAGAAATTCAAGTTTGCATTTATTAGAATATTGTCACAGCTTTTATTTTTCAGACAATATCTCCTTTAATAAAAATTATTTTTCTGTACTTAGCTCATTATTTATATTTTGGTGTTATTGGTAAAGTAGTTCCTTTAGTTTTCAAAGTTCCTTGGTTGAGCTTTTCAGTATTAGTTTGTTGCATAAAAAAACCTGAGTTTAGAGTATTCTGAATCCTTGTAAAGTATAATATTTATAAAAAAGCCTGCTAATGCATGAATTATGTAAGCAAAGGGTTTAATACTTAAATGTGATATCAACAGACCTTTACTAAAGGAGATTTTGGACAAGCACTTTCTGATATCCAAAGGTTAAAATATTCATAGCCTCTGTCCACATTATGATGAAAAGGAAATTCTGTCTACAGAAGTTTTGTCATGACTAGTGACATTAATGGTGAGTTCATTAGAAATTCCAACTGCATCATTTGGATAAGCACTGAGCAGAGAAAGTAAAGTGCTAAGGTGGAATTCTAGGACAATTGTACTAGAAAATTACAGCTTATTTGAAAGGAAAATCATTTAGGTGACAAAGAGAACTCTGGAAATAGAGTGAATATTTTTAAATCAACCCTATTGTTCACACCATCTTTTGCTCCAAATGAGTCAATCCTATTAAATGCTAAAAATATACACATTACATTGCAATCATACCCACTTTATATCTACTAAATTATACAATAAAAGCAATATTTACCACTCATAACATTCTTGTACATTTATAAAATACTTCTATATAAAAGCATTATCATAGGGTTAGATTTTCTTGGATTTCTGGTTTTTTTTTTTTTTTTGATACAATCTCTATAGCAAGGTCAAAATTAAGATTTTAAGAATATTTTTCATCAAGTAGCAGTGTGCTGTCACGGAATATTGAGAAAATATTTGCCTCATTGAACTTATTGAAAGACAGGATAGAAGGTTAGTATAATAATCCTCATTATATAGATCTTATTAATTAAAGATCCAATTCACTTTTCACCATTTTTATGTTCATTCCTGTGTGTCCTATAGTTCTATGCAATTTATACCTTGCAAAGATTCAGATATCTACTACCACAATCAGATACAGAATTGTTCATCCCCACAAAAGAACTCTTTCATATTAATCTCTATATTTATATACTCGTTTCCATATTCCATATCCTGGGGCAACCACCAATCTGTTCTTCATTTCTCTATTTTTGTCCTGTGTCAAATGCTATAAACAAAATTAGACAGTCTTTCAATTTTTTTTATATTGATGTTTAATTTTCTCTAAGTGTAGTGTTTTGGGGATCCATCCTGTTTATTATATGTATCAATACTCAGTTCCTTTTATTGGTGAGTAATATTTGGTTGTAGGAATGTAGCAGTTTGTTTATCCTTCACCCCCTGACAGGCATTTGGGTTGCTTTCAGTATTTCACAATAAATAAAACTGTTATCAGTTTTGTGTAGGTATTTTATGAACATAAGTTTTCATTTATCTGGTACACACTGTTGAGTTTTAAGAGTACCTTTTACAGTCTAGATAAAGTATTTTGTCTGCTAAGTGGTTTGCAAATATTTCCTCTTAGTCTTAGCTTGTCTTTCCATTCTCTGAATAAGATTTATGGTTGTCTTTTTTTTTTCTTTTCTTTTTTTTTTGTGCAAAAAGTTTTCAAGTTTAGTGCAGTGTAAATTGCTAGTGTTTTAAGGATTTTGTCTTTGCTGCCATATGTAAAAACCCTTTGCTTTGTTCTAGATTTGGGAGTTTTCTCTTGTGTTTTCTTCTAATAGTTTAATAGTTTTTTATGTTTTACATTTTAATCAGAGTCTATTTTTATTGTAAAGAAATACCTAATTTTATCACCAAGCTTAGTATTTTCTTTCAATTTGTTTCCTGTGTTCTACAATTCTCCTGTTCTGTTTTTTTTTTTTTTTCCCCATTTGGAATTAGTTGTCGTGTTTTATTTTCTATTAGCCTCTTGGTTATTTTGGTTATATGTATATATATATTTTTTACCAACTGTCCTGATTACCCAAGAGATTATAACATTCATCTTTAAAATACTGAACACTAATAAAATTTGTTTAATTTAGGTTTACTGATGTGAAAATACTTCATAGATAATTGAATGACTTTATGATATTTAATCGCTTTCTAACTAACCTTCTATTGTGGTATATTTTAGTTTTCTAGGTACTGTTAAATAAAAATCCACTATTATAAATTTATATGTCAATAATTATTTAGATTTATAATTTTTACTTTAATTTAGTTATTCCTTCTAATGCTGAGTTTATATCTGTGAGCATTATCATTCTTCATGGAGAACGACTTTAGTGATTTATTCTAGTTCTGCTGTTGATGAATTTTCTCAACTTGGTTTATCCTAACATGTATTTATTTAACTATTTGGGGAGAATGTTTTTCTGGAAAAAATAATTCCATATAAGCAGTTATATTTGTCTTCACTTTACAAAATTTCATTATTTTGATTTTTGATTCCCAAGTTCCTGTTGAAAAGTCCACTATGCTCTTTGGAAATAATGTGTCTTTTCCCTGGTTCAAATTAAATTTCTCTTTTGTTTGACACTGTTTGACTATGATGCCCATAGTTACAATTATGTTTCTATTTATCCTGCTTTGGGTTTATAGTGTTATGCTGTTTGGTATAAATATTTAATTTGAAAAATTATCATAATCACTTTAGCATCTCATTTTCCACTGTTCTCTTTGTATTCTCCTCCTGTGATTCATATTTCAATTCCATATTTTTCTTATTGGAGGTCTCAAGTATCTGCTAAAATACTCAAAACTTTTTTTATTTTTTTGAGTATATAAAAGATAATTTTTAAATGTGTCTCATAATTCTACTATGTAGATCTTCGGTTTATCTCTTTTGAATATCTCCTGTTTCTTTTGGATATGATTACAGTATCTTTACTCCTGTTATACATTTATATTTCTGACCTAGTGCAGGAAATTATATATGAACAACTTGGTGTCTTTTTTTTTTAAGATTTTATTTATTTGATAGAGAGAGAAAGAGTATAAGCAGGGGGAGTGGCAGGCAGAAGGAAAGGGAGAAGCAGGCTCCCCTCAGCAAAAGGGGACCCCTATGTGGGACTTGATCCCAGAACCCTGAGATCATGACCTGAGCCCAAGGAAGTTGCTTAACCAACTGAGCCATCCAGGCACCCATGAACATCTTGTAAAGGCAACTTGAGGCCTAGAATCATGTTACTCTGCTGTCAAACTGATTTGACAAATCTGATCATCAGTTTGACAAACTGATCATCCTCCAGGTAGACTAATGCCATTTGGTCTAGGTGTCTTAATCCAGTTGATGGCTGTAATGATTTCAGGCTGAGCTTTAGTACCTGTAAAGACAGATCTCCTTCTGCTTCATCATGCCTCTAGATCTTAACCCAAATCCTGGTGATTTTATAAGACCATTTCTGTCTTTAAAAGGTGCCAACCAACAATTTTTGTCCCTCCCTTCTCAGGCACCCTCTAAAGATTTAGTCTTCTTAGGATGCTATCAGACTTCAAATCCTAGAGTCCATCACTATTCTTGAGTCTTATTTAAAAAATCCTGACCTTCTATTTCTCAATGACTCAGTAGCTCTTTGAACCCTGAAAAACATTTTGATCAAGTTTTCAAGCTGATGGTTTGAATGGTTTGAATAACAATGGTTTGAATAACCTAGAATAAAATTCTTCCTTACATGTTATGAATATAATGGTTGAATTAAAACAAAACAAAACAAAAGAAAAACTTCTTTTAATATTATATTAACTTCAGTGATTTTCATTCAGTACAAAGTGGTATCACTGCTGAGAAATTCTCTCATAATTTAAATAGCTCTCCCATCATTAGAAGATTAAGGATGGTACCACTTTATTTTATCAGTAATTTTCAACAACTCTGAAATATGCAATTTATTTTGTTTTCAACTGTCAGTTGTAATTTTAAAAAATAAGTAAAGCCAACACCATCCCAATAATAATAGCACTAAGAAGTTTTCTTTTCTTCGAGAGGATGAAATGCATTAAGCTCAGTCTAAGCACAAAGATTCTAATCAGTTCTCAACAATTGTAGCTGTGTGTTTCAAATTACATTTCTAAAACATCTTATTGTCTTCTTCCTTTTTCGATTTAGACATCCCAAGTTGAATATTCCACTGAAGTTCCAAAAAAAAAAAACTCAGTTACCTAGGATGCCTTGTATCCTATGCCTTCTATCAGTTTAAATTTTACATTTATTTATTTTTTTTAAAGATTTTATTTATTTATTTGACAGAGAGAGATCACAAGCAGATGGAGAGGCAGGCAGAGAGGGAGATAGAGGGAAACAGGCTCCCTGCTGAGCAAAGAGCCCAATGCCGGACTCTCGATCCCAGGACCCAGAGATCATGACCTGAGCTGAAGGCAGCGGCTTAACCCATTGAGCCACCCAGGCGCCCTAAATTTTACATTTAAAGCAGCACATTAGTTTAGTACAGTGATCATTCTATAAAGGCAAAGCATGAAAATAATTTCATATTAGACATAAATTGGAATTTAAAAGTAGTATAATATATATAATTATATAATTATAACTTATTTATGGTATAGCTATGTTATATATATACATATAAAAGTACATTATATATAAATTATAACTATGATTATATATTATATAATATAGATGTTATATATATTTATCTTCAAGGTAAGAAGAAAGTATATATGCTTATTTTGAATATATAACTTCTAGCAAACTTTTGGTTTATAATGGACTTCCTAGTCTTTATAAATTCATCTGATATCCTAGGGCTTATAACTGTCATATTTATTTATTTGGCTTTGGTTTTGGATTTGCTTCTTTTTAGTAGGAGAAGAATTTTTTTTTTTTCAGAAGTATGTCTTATTAATATTTCTCTATCTGGTCCTTGTTTTTTATTTACTTTACAGCTATTTTCTGATTATTTTCTAAGTTTAATAAAACATTTCTTTCCCCTTTTTTTTTCCTATTTGCACCCAAATGGACCTTTTTTTTGAAAGATGCATTGTCCAAATGTTATTTCTTATCATTCTCTACTGCTTTCAGGTCAGGATATAGCCTTCATACTTTACTACTGTTTTAACCTCCATGTTTCAGCATGAATAATATTTATGATAAAATATTGGGCCTCCCTGAACATATTACTGTAAGCCAGCAGGTTCTCCTGATTTATTTTTAGGGTATGATGGAGATAAGACTGTAGTTTAATTTCCTGATCCAAAGAAACTTCATATTTGTGATAGCATTTTTATTAACTTAATAAAGAATGACATGTGGTCAAGGTTAACTATTTTTCATAACATTTTTCATTACTGATATATTACCAGAGGATTTGCTCAAAATTAACTTGACTAGAGATGGCATTGAAATAAGTATTTTTAGCTTTTTGTTGTAATAAAATAATTACTCTAATTCAGGAGTATTAACTGAACTCTATTATCAGACATGCAAAAGTGGTAAATACTTTTCTTTACCTCTGAATAGTCAGGCATATTGTATGCCATAAATTAATACAGTTTAACAGTAAAAAAGTTGCTTTGTACTGACTTAATCAGATGTTGCATGTTTACCTCATATAAAAGTCTTCCATGTGTAATGGGATGGAAAAAGTATACCTTAAGAAACCTACGTATAAAAATGTTTATACTTGGGGCACCTGGGTGGCTCAGTGGGTTAAAACCTCTGCCTTTGTCTCAGGTCATGGTCCCAGGGTCCTGGGATCAAGCCCCGCATCAGGCTCTCTGCTCCTCGGGGAGCCTGCTTTCTCTTCTCTCTCTCTGCCTGCCTCTCTGACTACTTGTGATCTCTGCCTGTCAAATAAATAAATAAAATCTTTTTAAAAATATTTATACTTGTGTGTATACATACACACAGACATAAATATATATATATATATATATATATATATATATATAACATGCATATATATCATGTATTCTAACCATGTAGTTATACAAAGTTCTAATGGGAAATAACATAATTTCTAATCAACATGCACACCTGGATATTTGAGTAAAACGTGCAGCTTTAAGTTTTTCTTTCTTAGAAAATGAGATTTGGCAAAGACAAAGCAAAGGAGTAATGGCAGTTGAATTTATCATTGTCATGTCTGAATTCTTCCTCTTTGAACACTCAGAGATAAATTATTTTCTTTTTTCTGTATCAATTCCAGAGTGACTTTAGCCTGGTTTTAGCATCAAAAGAAAACTAATAATGGACCATCATAGATTTAGAAAACTATCAGAAAGCCAGTTGCCAGAGAATCTTTATACAATCAATCTTGTTTCCAATTATCTTTCCAAATCTTAATGATTATCTCTCTATAGATCAGATATCTCTCTCCATATATAAGGTTGACTCAACTCCAGAATTCAGAAGGCAATCCTTTTAACTATCTACTTAGACTCATTAGAATTAAAGTCTAAAATTTCCAGAAGAGAAAATTATTTTTTTTCAATTTGAATCGATGTCAAATCAATTAAATTCAAGACGACCCAGCTGTGTAAATTGGGAAAAAAAAATAAAAGTCACTGAGGCTAATTCCATTCAGTGATAAGAACAGTTCACATTGAAGATGGAGTGTAAATGGGTTTGGGGAGACACAAAGAAATATATTTACGATAGTTTGGTTGGTTAAATGAAAACCACTGTGTACAAATTATGAAGAAATAATTACATTAGTTTCATTATTTGTTTTTATTTTAAATTCACCACTTACAATTGTCCTTTCCTTAAGTCTTAGCTAGTTATTTTAAGTAAGACTCCTTGTGAATTATATTAGCACCTAGTATAATTCATTTTAAAGAACAGATAATGCTATGTGTCCCTTTTACAACAAGTTCATTCAGCAGGCTAAGTCTGTAGACATGCTTATTGTGTTTTTATGTAAATCTTAATAATATCTACAAAAATTTATTTTTTAATTTAAATCAGCTTCTTATTTTCAGGTATTTTTGGCTGAATACACAGGACCTCTGCTGATATATCTCCTCTTTTATTTGAGGATCCCATACATATATGACATGAAGGAGAGCTCCGGAAGATTATGCCATCCAGTGGTACAGTACGTAATATATGTAGTACCTCTAGATAAATTAATACACAGATAAAATTTTAAAGTTTGTTTATAAACCAAATTAAAGTGGGTTACATTTAAGAAAATATATTTTAAGTAACTTTAAATAATGTATACACATGAGCTTGCAAATTTATAAACAAGGAACAAGTAAGTATACCTTAAAGCATAGATAATGTTAGTTCATAATGATCACAGTGAAAGAAATCTGGATATTTAAAGTTATAAAGTTGTGAGGTCATATATAAAGGGCTTAAGATATAAAACTAAATAAAATAATAAAATATGTACTTTTCATGGGCAACATTTATAGGAAAGAAACAATGACCTAAAAAACAGGAAAAAACAGAAGAGTTTTATGTTACCTTTAGTAAGTCAAAATTCAAAATAAATTTTACTTTAAAGTAAAAAGTAAAAGTAAAGTACAGAAAAAGGTGAGGGTGATTATCCAAGCAGAATATATAACATACTGTGAGAATAATCTCTCTGTGTGTCTCTCTCTCCCTCCACCTACCAAATTGAAAAGTAAGAGAATAATTATTATTCAAGACACCACACTGAGATGTGGTGTTAGCAATTTGTTAAAAACATAAAAAAGAACCTTATTTAATGACTAAACTCTAAATAAATTAAGAAAAAATATTTAGGTCATAAGGACATAAGGATACTAAAAGAGAGTGATACGACTCCTAACTTTCTCATATCATATAGAGCTTTCCTTTACACTTAATTTCTGTACCACAGCTGCACTTTCTTGTCTCCGATACCTACTATGTTCCCTTTCATGCATTGACATTGACACACATTATCCCTCCTCCTTCATCCCAGTAAGCTCTTTCTTATCTCTTACATAAGCTTGAAATAGAAGTTCAGTATTTCTTACCCATGATAGCTATTCCTATTCTTCCCAATGCAAGTATGCCACTGAAATGTTCTTCCTTTCTACAATTTATTACTTTAAAATTATATGTTCACATAATCACTTGTTTGTGTATTTCCCTCTATAAAGTCCTAAAATGGATGTACTTTGGTGTCCATTTTATTTCCACTGCTTAACATTACCTGATTTACAGGAAACACTCAATAGGAATATTTTGAATGATAGATGAACCAATTGCAAACATATTTATTTCACATTGAGAAATTCTAGGTTATTAAAGAGAGGAACCTGACCTGGGTGGGAGTTCTGAGGTGGCTTTTCTAAGAAAGTGGCATTTGAATTATTTCTTTGTTTTCTGGAGCAATGAATCAGATTTTAAATAGGAAATTTCATGTGCACATGATTTATGGTACAAAGAAATTTGGTGCTTTGTAGGAGTAAAAAGAAATCTAGTATGGCAGAAGCGAAGAGAGGCAAGGGAAATTGGTTCTTAGGGATGATGGTCAAGTTGTGCAGGGCCTAGTGGAACATTACCAATTTTCTCTCTAGTGAAGGGAATAAGGGAATGACCAATTTGTTTAGAAAGTCTGGGGTGGAAAGTTCAATATAAAGACAATGTAAAGACAATATAAATGTACTCATATTTTAGATCAACATATTACATCTACTAGATATATAACGCATCATAAAAAAAAAAAAAAAAACACTTATTTTCCTAGTGGCATTCTAAAGAAATTGACTGACAGTTGGTTACTATTCTTAAACACAAACACAGAATGTTTTATAACATCTCAGTGATAAAAATGTGCACTATGTTGTTCCAAAATAGCAAATATGTTAAGTTTGTAGGAAATCATTTCAGAGCAGATACACACAAACACACAAACTACTTGTGAAATTTAAGTGTCTAGCAGAGATCTATAAAATAATCACATGGTTTCTGAGGCAACCCAACTTTAAGATGAGTGACTACTATTTCTCAAAGTTAAGAAGATGAAATTTCAAATGCTGTGTCCATTTGCTCCACACTCTGTTAATTCTCCAAAATGGCTTTGAATCATTTCACAGAGTTCAAAAATATTTTTCTGCTAGCTTAGATCTACATGTGACTCAACTACCACAAAATTCTTCGGATTGCTTAGAAATTTTTGCACCCTGGAACTAAGGCAGTATTACCTATATTACCTCCATCCCCATCAAGTAATGAAAAGGGGACGCACCGTTTGGTGAAACGGATCCAGTTAAACTTGTTTGAACTTTATTCAATCAACAGTAGTTAAGATAGGGGACACATACTTGAAATTGTCAAGGTCTCTCTTGCCTTAGGGATCAAATGAACTGCTTGCACTGAGGCTGAGACCACACCTCCCTAAGGACTTCTAACTGCATCATCAGGGATGGAAGAGCAGTCCTAGAAACCTTTCCTATACATAGGACACACAGCTGGATCATCTGCCTTGACTGCAAGAAGATATGTCTATTTGGACACTTAAATTTCTGCTTAGGTCCTCCACATTATTAACCTCATACTTTCAAGCCATCCCTCTTCTCTCATACATCTTGATAAACCCCACAGTTTATCTGTGCTGCTTTCACAGAGTCCTTCCCAATTCCTGGAATTCTTCTACCTCTGCAATTCAAAGTCCGTTAATAGCAAAATCTCTTATGTCTTCAGCATTTTATTCGAACATTGTCTTCATATTCTTCCACAAGAGAAACTTGGCATAGTTCTATAAAACTGAGACAGTGTTTTTTCTTTTCTTTTCTTTCTTTTCTTTTTCTTTTCTGTTCCTTTCTTTTTTCTTTTCTCTTCTTTTCAAGATTTTATTTATTTGAGAGAACCAATGATCTGGGAGAGGAGGAGGGACCAGAGGAAAAGGGATAAGCAGACTCCCCATTGAGCAGGGAGCCCCCTGGGCTCAATCCCAGGACTCTGAGACCATGAACTGAGTGGAAGGCAATTGCTTAATCAACAGCCACCCAGTGACCCCAAGACTGTGTTTTCTTTCACAGTACTCTTATCTTGAAACATATGTGATAAGGGATGAGTTTGTTTGTTTGTTTTAATTATAATTGGGAAAAAGAACTGGACTCAAACCTATTCATGGATATTCACCTAGTTTAGCACTGCACAGAGAAATAGTGGATATTTGAAGGGAAGTCAACCATAATTAAATGGAAATATTTGCAATGAAATCAAACATGGTGAGTTACCAACACTGTGCAAAGTAACATATCATATGGTTTCACTTATTTGTGGAGCATAAGAAATAACATGGAGGACACGGGGAGATGGAGAGGAGAAGGGAGTTGGGGAAAATGGAGGGGGAGACAAACCATGAGAGTAACATGCATCCAAAGAGAAGATAGAGCTGTATGTACTATACCAGTATAACATCAGAAAAATAGGCTAACTAATTTAATCATAGCATGAACTAAAATTTCTCGTTTAGTCCTCTGCTAAAGAGCTGGACGTAACCTCACTTTATGCTTTCTTAGAAAGAAGAAAATTTTATCATTCAAGTATATATTCCTATGAAGAACAAAAAAGGTAGGAGAGATACTGATTCCCTTATGAATCCTTTGAACCTACAATTCTCAAACTTTCCTAAATCACAACCTTTCCTTTTTCTTGTCTTCCTGTCTAGAAAGCTCTGCCCCTGGATATCCATACTTTGTTTTTGATTTCTCACAGAATTTGTCTATTATTTAGAGAAATACATACATAGAAAATGCCTCTCCCTTAATAGGTGCACACTTATTTTTTTTTTTTATGAATTAGTGAGTAGTAGTAAATTCACTGATGATTTAGGCAGGTTGGTTTATGTTTATCTATTCATTTTTCCAAAAGTCACTATTATTATTAACCAGAAATCATTATTTCATTCTGTTAAAATAAAATCCCATGAATATTCAATGTTTGTACATACAGTAAATGATATGCTGATTTTTCTGTTCAAGCTTTATTGATTTAAGTGTGCAATTTTTGATCCATATTGATTTTCTTAAATAGCAACAACGCTTTTTGAAATTTTATATTTTATCAAAATCAATATGGATTTTAACAAAAATATATTTTAAGCATAATCCATAAAATATACTTCTATAAATCATATCTGACATTTACTTTTAAAGCAATTTATAGATGACAACAAGAGCTTTTCAATTGGAAAGCAGAAACAAAAAGAAACACACAAAGAGACAACGAAAATACTACAATTTGTTAGGGAGGGAAAAAACAAACATAAACTAAAGGAAACAAAAGCTGTACTGACTCCATAAATAAATAAATTCAAACCTTTCAATGTATGGTTCTTGCTAAAGGACAACCAGACGATAAAAAGCTATTCTGAATACTATAAAATGTCAAATGAATTCTAAGTAGATTTTGAATATTTTTAAAACTTGTGCATCTTTTTCTCTGGCATCAGTTTGTTCCCTGTATTTATAGGTCTGATTTTGCTTTTTTGTGTGTTTATTCATTTTATTTTTTAGACTCCACATGAATGAAATCATATGCTATTTGTCTTTCTCAATCTGACTTATTTCACTTAGCATAATACCCTGTAGGTCCATCCATGTTGTCTTCAATGGCAGAGGGGAGACGATTGAGGAATCAGGAAAAATGGGTAAAGGGGAATGGGAGATACAGGCCTCCAACTACGGAGTATATACATCACAGGAGTGAAAGACACAGTATAAAGAATACAGTCAGTGATATTATAATAGCATGTGTGATGATAGATGACAGGTACAGTTGTGGGGATCATAGCATAATGTAAAACTCTTAAATCACCATGTTATACATATAAAATTAATGTAACATTGTATATCAGCTTTAGAGAAAAAACCTTGTATATTTTCTGCTTCATTTATAAGGCATTTTGTTATGAGTGCATTTATAATTATATATTGTTGGAGTAGATGTGAGCATACAGATGATGACTGGTATAATAAAATATTTTGAGCGTCATTAGAAGTAAATTTATAGAAACTATTGTGACAATACTGTTCTTGTGAAATAAATTTAGAAAATTCCTAGAATAAATGTATTAAAATAAGCATTCATGTTTTGATTATTAGAAACATTTCTTAATAAATATATAATATTTTAGTAAACTAACAAAAATTGTCCTGTGTCTAAGGCAAGCCAGACTTTTGGAAGGGAACTTACTATGTTCATGTTTTACTTTCTTTCTAGCTTGGCTTGCTTCTGTCATTGTATACACTATATCCGATACCTTTTGGAAACCTTATTTGTCCATAAAGTTTCTGCAGGACATACGCCTTTGAAAAATTTGATAAAGGTGAGATTGATATGTTTGATAATTTTAATTATTATTGGGAAGTTTTGTGTATTGGGTCATCCATAAAATGGTACAATCATATTTATTTTCCTCATGCTTAGATTATTCTGTTCAACTGTGTTATCATATCTTAATCAGCTGCTCCTGAAATGCCACTTCCTGAGTGACCTGTTTCACTGGAGCAGTGTTCAATAACTCTACATTAAAGATTTGCCATGTCTTTTTGTTACAAGCCATGCATGCTCAGGCACTCTTTTTTTTTTATTTCTTTTTTTTTTTTTTTTTTTTTTTTTTTTCATAGAGAGAAATCACAAGTAGATGGAGAGGCAGACAGAGAGAGAGAGAGGAAGCAGGCTCCCTGCTGAGCAGAGAGCCCGATGCGGGACTCGACCCCAGGACCCTGAGATCATGACCTGAGCCGAAGGCAGCGGCTCAACCCACCGAGCCACCCAGGTGCCCCGCTCAGGCACTCTTAATTTTGGAAATACTTAGCACTGAATTCAGATTCTTTACATGCTGCTTGAGGACGACGGATGTCATACATGAACATTCCTATAAAAATACATCTGTGTGATAACATTGATGAAACAACACCGTGTATTTATGACAGCTGTCAGTGAGATGACAGTCTTTGTTCTTCCAAAAATGGTGAATTCAGGAGTTAATAACCATCCCATTAAATAGCTGTCAAGAAAATGGGAAGTTTTATGAAATATTGAAGTGGAAATATACATTGGATGACATGCTGCAATTCAATTTTCCAATTCTATTTCCAATTTGAAGTTTACTTTCCATAGGAAATATTTCCTTATTAAAAATTTCCTGTATTTTTTGGCAAATACCTGTTTCTTTCTATTGTTTTTCTATTGTTGTCATGGTAATAAAACAAAAAACTCTGAAATTCTTAGAAACCTCAAAAGTCCTTTAGACTAGCTTCTATTCTGGCACAAGATATTAAAATTTATCATATCAGTACAAGATCAGTTTTATAGTCTAGGATTTTTGGAACTAGAATGTTTCCCTTTACAGTCTGTCAAGATATGTTTTACTAATCATTAAATAATTCATTATTTTATTCACTTACTGTTGGAAAATGAGTATTAGTATATTTTATGCAATACATTATTTATTATTTTATTACTTCATCCATATTTATTGCTTTATAGTCAAAGACCATTGAAAAATATTTCTAAAATATATTGTTACATTTGCCTTATATCCTAAGTACCCATTTATATTAATAAGGGTTGAGCAAAGTAATCCCTTTCCTTAGTAATATCAAATATGTACTTGTAAAATGCTACTTTATTGGGTGAGGAGTCATTTCTTATCTTGCTTAGAGCATACCATTTTTCATACCAAAAAAAAGAAAAGCTTCAGTGTGTCGTGTAGGTGTATGGGATGATTTCAAATGATATGATAGATTACATATGTTCTCTAACTTATATTATGTTTTATTTGTAGGGCTGTGCCTTTTATTGGGGATTTACTTCTTGGATTGCCTACTACATTAATCACCCACAGTACACACCACCGTGTATGTAGGATTTCTTTCTAATGAAACAATACTGATTTGACAACATCAGAACTCTCTTCTAAACTACACAGAAATGATGAACAACCTGGAATACTTTAAAAAAGAAGCAAATAATGAAAAAATATCAATTTTAAATAGGTTCCATATCACACTGCATTACATTTTTATGTAGACTTAAAAGACCAAATTTGACTGACATGCTTTGATTTATTTTCTCTCTGTAGGAACTCTCGCAAAAATATGAGTTGATTGTAAACCTCCTAAAATGACAGATAGCAAAAATGAAAGAATGAAGATTAAGAAGAAAAATTCCATATAATCACATAATCACATAAACTCACCTATCAGGTTTTTAAAAATAGGCAATAAATATGAAATTATTATATTAAATGTAATTCAATAAGAAAAAAATAGAAGCAATTTGTTTCTGTAACATAAAGTTTATAACTTTTTTAAATGTCTTGATCATTGATTCAGGTGAAGCACTTTGGGGGAAAGCACAATGCACCAAACCTAAATCCTCATTCCCTAAACTTGGATAGCTGTTCTCATCACAGAATTCCATTTCTTTTATTTGCTGTGCACTTTTCTCTCTTCGGTTTTTACTGCAGCCCTCAAGGCACACACAGGGCTCTAGTGCTATAGGGTTGAGGTTTCACAGGTAACTGACAATTATTTTTTCTGGTCTGTTTCTGGTGTTTATGAAATTTGAAATGGAAATAAAGGTAGTAGTCAGGGTTTATTTTAGATTTGATAAAATAAGTTAAACCATCTTAATAACTGGGCTTGAAATGCCAACAATAGAATCTGTACTAAGATCAGCAAATCTAGTCGAGCATGCTAAAAGTAAATCATTGTGATGTTCAAAACTTAAATTCTTCTAAATACTAGCAACTATGAATACTGAAGGGGAAAATTACATAATATCATACAGTTTCTAAAAATATTTTATCAGAGAGGTACCTACTAAATTTAGAATATTACAGACAGATATTTTTGCTCCATAGAATAAGAGGAGCCTCTGAAAAATACTACTACCTTCACATGTCTTTTTTTTTTAATATTTTATTTATTTATTTGTCAGAGAGAGAGAGAGGAGAGAGAGAGAATGAGCACAAGTAGGGGAGCAGCAGGCAGAGGGAGAAAGAGAAGCAGGATCCCTGCTGAACAAGGAGCCCAATGCAGGACTCAATGCTAAGACCCTGGGAGCAGGATTTGAACCAAAGGCAGATGCTTAATGGACTGAGCCACCCAGGCATCCCAGCATTCACATATGTGATGCAAACTAATAGAAGCTGATTGTTGTTAACATATGCAAAATATTTACTGAAAACTTAATGTTTGTCAATAGTTGTAAAATTTTCTATTTCTTTTATCATAAGAAATATTATTATGTAAGTGTTAATATTCTCTATTACGATTAGGAAAATGAGGACTTGAAAGTCTAATTTTATTTTTCTCAAGACTCTTAAATGCATAAAATGTAAACAGACCCCAAATTCTGTGAAAACATATGTAACATTACAATACTGATTCCAACTGGAAAGTGAAAAAAATACCATGTATAGTCCTAGTCTCAACAGATTTGACTGCATAAAATTAATAATATCTGTACATTTACACACCTTAACTTGAATATAAAACAATATATTATGTAATTCCACCACATATACCATTAAGGAAAACATTTTTCATACTTCTTGAAAATATTTTAAAGTAAATAAGAAACAAATTATCATAACTGAAAACTTCCCAATGGCAGGAATATTCTATTAACTGCTAACTGGCATGCATATGTTCAGAAAACTTAATACATAAATATTAGTATCAGCAGCAATCAAAGAAAAACAACCTTTTTTTCTTGCAAAATGTAAAATATTATAAAAATTATAAAAATTATTACAGAAAGTTATGGGACACCTGGGTGGTTCAGTTGGTTGAGCCTCTGCCTTCTGCTCAGGTTGTGATCCCAGAGTCCTGGGATGTAGTCCACCTCTGCTTCCTTGCTCAGCTGGGACCCTCCTTCTCTTTCTGCTAGCCCCTACCCCTGCTGTGCTCACTCTCTCTTCCTCCCTATCTCTGACAAATAAACAAATGAAATCTTTAAAAAAATTACAGAAAGTTTTAATGATGGCTAAATTTTTTTCTAGAAAATTTGTTTCAGATTACACTCTCTGTAACTTTGCTTTTTGGAAATAAAAAGCTAAAAATATTTAAAATTGTACTTTTTGTCCCTGTACTTGTTTTTATCACATCATTATTTGTTCTCATTTAAAAATGAAAACAAGGTATGTCTTTACTGTCCTGCTATGTGAAATGTTCTGAACTTCTAAACCAGAGTTCATCCTTGTACTTGAGAGCATTCCTTGATCTCCCTGATTAAATCATTCATTTTAGCTCTCACATTAAATCCTAGAGATCTTTCTTAGTAACACTTAACAGGGTTGCAAATTTTCCTGTGTTAACTTGTGATTATTATTTGCTTCCTTGTCAGACAGTAATTTTTATTAAAATAAGAGTTGCTTTTGGCTTAGTTTATAATTGATTTTATCACAAGCACACAGTATAGTGCCTGTCCTTCTCCTAATAAGTATTATTGAATGAATGAAGTCTAGTCTAGAAATAGGCACAAATAAAAAAATACAAGTATATATATATACATATATGCATATATATATACACACATATATATATATATAATTTAGCTGGAGAAGAATGTTTAATTACATGGCAAATGTTGCTTAGTTGTATGGCAAATATAATATTGAGGAATAAGTGATTATAAAAGTGTTCAACACTTTTGTGTACATAACAAATATGTATATTCCCAGGGGAAAATCTGAATTTTAACTGATTTACCATGGATAATGGGATTTTAATATATTTTATTTCCATTTACATTTTTATCTGCTTTCCAATTTTTTTCATTAATGTATTAATGTATTTTATTTCATAGTTAGATATAAACACTTTGTTAAAAAAAAACTTCCAATACTTCCACATATTTTAAATATGTGCATATGCATATATATACATACATATATATGCTATATATGTATTTGTGTATATATCTCTATATCTATACATAGATACATATATAACATACATATAACATATATAACATATATCAATACATAGATACTTATATAACTTTTGACTAAATTATCCTTTAAATTTCTAGCCCATGGAACTGGAACTTCCATAAAAGACTTATAAAGAAAGATGTTTGAAGCAGTATTACTTATCATATATAAAATTAAAGTAGCACTAATTAGATAATATTTAATGTTTTTAAACTTAGCCACATTATACATTACAATGAGATGTTGTCATAGCTTTTATCATGAAAGTTTAATAATATTAGAAAAACCTTTAAATATATTCTTATAAAATATGCAAGATTTAAAATGAGACATTGCAATTTTGTAAATGTGTTTACATAAACGCAATTTATATGTACACATACGTGAAAGAAAAGGAAATGCAACTGTTAATACAGATGATGAACGTATCAAAAAATTTATTTTTGGTACTTTTGTATATTCCACCTTCTCTGCCATGAGAAAAGTAACTTTAGGACAATGTCTTAAATTCTATTTCACTCCTTATTCTATATTATTTGGGAATTTGCATAACCTATATATTTTTTTTAAGATGAGAACATTAATACTTGCCTCATTTATTTGTTTTTAGCAGAAAAAATTAAAAATACTTAAAATATTACCTATCATAAAATATCAATGCAAAAAATAAAAGTTGTTTTTATTAGCATATTTCTTTTGTTATTAAACATTAAAAAACAAGAGCTATCATTGGGTGCCATCATATATTATGCTATATTACGGGCTGTTAAGGTAACAAATGAAAGATTAAATCTGCCTTTAAAGAGTTTAATAATAGAAATTTAAAATAGATACCTGTTGTATTTCAAATATAATTAGGTGACTTAGAAAAAAAGTGTATGTTGAAAGCAAAAATGTTTTTATCCCTTCAGATTGCATACGTATTATCCCAAAGGGTCAATTACATACATCAGTGTATACTTTGGATTAGAGGGTAGTAATACCCAATCAATATTGCTTTAGTTGTGTTTATAGTGTGGCAATCCAAAATATGAATGTTTGAATTAGATCTTCTTTTTCTACTTTCTAGCGTTTGGAAACCGGCAAGTCGCAGTATCTGCTATCAATTTTTTGGTATGTATTACTTTTATTACTTGCTATTCACGCTCTAATTGTAGTGCTATTAAGAATGCAAAACAGGGGCGCCTGGGTGTCTCAGAGGGTTAAGCCGCTGCCTTCGGCTCAGGTCATAATCTCAGGGTCCTGGGATCGAGTCCCGCATCGCGCTCTCTGCTCAGCGGGAGCCTGCTTCCTCCTCTCTCTCTCTGCTTGCCTCTCTGTCTACTGTGATCTCTCTCTGTCAAATAAATGAATAAAATATTTAAAAAAAAAGAATGCACAACAAATTATATTTGAGGATTTCACATGTAGAAAATATGATCTCTTTTTGTATTATATACTTAATGATATTAAGTGGAGTAAGTCAAATGATTACCCTGAATCAAGCCATTAGCTCTCTAAATTTTTTTTAGCTCACTAAATCTCTTAATCAAAATGTTCTACTCATCTATGAAGGATGATTAGAATAATTGGGAATCTAGTAGAATTTGAAAAAAATCCTACTTAGTAATTCTTCCTATTGTCTATACACTTACAAACCTCTAAGAACAAAAGTATTTCGAGCCTAACAGATGGACATCTAAAAAGCCCCTTGGCATAATGTTAATTTAACTTATTCTGAATGAAAACAGTCTGCTTTTTTGGATGAAATGTCTTTTCTAAGCGTTCTCAATCCAGTTATTTAGATCATTCTATTTAGCTTTACATATGCATTGTTGGAATTGGGAACATATCAATCTGAATACAAAAGATTATTATTTCCAAAATGCACTATTTCATTAAACACAGATTTTCCTTCTTACCCCATAAAATTCCACTATATAACCTATGCTTCTATTCTTTATTTATGTTCTTCTTCATTGTCCTTGATAGATTAACTCCCATGATTCCTGGTCCCTGATGTATTGATAAATTCCCTTGATTTATATATAAGTCTATATCCTTTGTGAAGCTGGTATTGCACAACTTATATCTACCCCACCATTTCAAACAAGGCACAGATCACACCACTTTGTTAAAAGTTCTCATGCTTATGTGTGTATGTGTGTGTATTTTAATTAATACTTTAGTTAATAACATCTTCTACTTATTGGCTGTGGCAGGGGCAGGTCCTTCTTTAATATTTTAAACACCTAGTTTTGTGCATAACAGAAATACTCCTTGCTTGAATGAAGAACAAAAATCATTTCTTTATTCATAATTTCTTAATTATGAAATTATTATTCATAATTTCTTAATTCATAATTCTTAATTTCTTGTCAATATATCACCACATTTTAACATTCTACATGTGTATATTGCTCATAATTAGCAAGGTTTCAGTTTGTTTATTTTGATGTCTTTTTTGTTGATCCTCTTGTATCAAGTCAAATGATCTCTATATAGTAAGTACTCAGTAAATTTGAGCCATTGGAAGAATTAATTAGTGGGTAAAAAAGCAATAACCACATATTTGGTTTTTTTTAAAATATATTTTAGATTCATATCTGTTTTCCCTCATTTTTCTCCTCCTCATAATGTTAGCCACTATACATTTTTGAAACTTATTTTCTGTTATTTCTGTATAAATATTTACACATCTCCCATTTTATATAATATTCTTGATTTATTTCCTTTTCTCTAACATGGTATAGCTGTGAATCCATGCTTCTAGTATAAAGAAAACTTTTATGAAAAGTTATAGGGTTTTTTTGTTGTTTGTTTTTTGTTTGTTTTACTTTTTAAGATTTATTTATTTGAGGTGGAGGAGGAGAGGGAAAAGGAGAGAGAGTCTCAAGCCGACTCTGCCCTAAGCACAGAGCCTGACATGGGGCTCAGTCTTAGGATCCTGAGATCACAACCTGAGCCGAAACCAAGAGTGGATGCTTAACTGACTATTCCATCCGGGCACTGCAAGAAAAGTTACTGCATTTTAAAACACTTGCCATAGCAGTTTTAGTATTTTTTGTAAGTGAGAAAAAGAGGCATAATTGAAACAAGCAAAATTCTAATGGTTTGTAATATATATTTTCCACGCAGACTTTTAAAGACCTTGCCTCCTAATTAAACTACTAGTACTTAAACTTTACACAAGATTTTATTAATCAGTACTTTTTAAAATACCTTTCAAATGAGGAAAAATAAGAAGGAGAATTAGGCAAGTCATAAAATTTTATCACAGTTGCTGTCTTGTAAGTAGCTAAGGTATCAAAACAAATAGTGATAAATAGTAGCATTGTCTAAATTCAATACAGACAATAGGTGTGATAACTTTAATTCCACATTCCTAAGCACATAACAAACATTGACTATTACATTCATAGACTTAAATTAATATAAAAAGAACAACCTATTCCTTTAGAGATAGTACTATATAGAGATAGATACTGTTGTATATATGAAAAAAAAAAACTTATGTAAAAGTCAAAATTTTGAATGTAATTATATTCTGTTGCAAATAGAAATTCAGAAATGAGACAGAAGGGTCATGCAATCTCCTAAAATTATAAATTTTGATGACAAATTAAAAAGTCCTGCTAGCCCTGAATTTCTTAATAATGTTACATATTGGCAAAACACATTTAATTTTCACAAATAAATATGGTATTAAGATGTAAGTTTCAGGAAACTGATTCTAATATAGGATTTAAAAACAAACGACTTGTTTGAGTTTGCACATATATCACCTAAATTGAAGATGCCTACTGTATCATTGAGAACATAACATTCTATATTTCAAGGTTAATATTTTTTTCATTCACAATAACTGAATGTCTAAGTGTGTGCCTTTCACATTTATCATAAGAAATGCATATGCAGGGGCTCCTGGGTGGCTCAGTGAGTTGGAGCCTCTGCCTTCGGCTCAGGTAATGATCCTGGGGTCCTGGGATCAAGCCCCGCATCGGGGGGTCTCTGCTCAGCAGGGAGCCTGCTTCCTCCTCTCTCTCTCTCTTCGCCTGCCTCTCTACCTACTTGTAATCTGTCTGTCAAATAAAATAAATAAATCTTAAAAAAAAAAAAAAGAAATACATATGCAAATAGTTTGGAAAGAAAAGCACCTGTGTTTAAGTCAAGTGCTTTTAATATTATATTGTATTAAGATTATCAACATATAAGATAATCATTATTATGTAGAAGGGAAAAAAGGAAATTCATAGGTCAATCTTATATAATATAAAGTAAATAGAAAATGCTAATTTTTCTAATGTTTGCACAACTTCCTGGATTTTGTTTTGTTGATATATGTATCCCCTTAGCATAAGAAAAAAAGAATTAGCATAAGAAGAAAATGGAAAAAAAGTTGCTGGAGCAACTAGATATATACATACAAAAAAAAAAAAAAACAAACAACAATCTAGACACAGACCTTATACCCTTCACAAAGATTAACTCAAAATGGATCACACACCTAAGTACAAAATGCAAAACTATAAAACTCTTAGATGATGATACAAGAGAAAACCTAGATGACTTTAGGTACCATAATGACTTTTAAGATAAAACACTAAAGAAGGATCCACAGAGGATATAACTGGTAAGTTGGACTTCATTCATCTTAAAAACTTCTGGTCTGTGAGCAATGATGTCAAGAGAATGAGAAAGAGGGGCGCCTAGGTGCCTCATTGGGTTAAAGCCTCTGCCTTTGGCTCAGGTAATGATCCCAGGGTTCTGGGATCGAGCCCCACATTGGGATCTCTGCTTAGCATGGAGCCTGCTTCCTCCTCTCTCTGCCTGCCTCTCTGCCTACTTGTAATCTCTGTCTGTCAAATAAATAAATAAAATCTTAAAAAAAAAAATAGAGAGAGAGAATGAGAAAGAAAAGCATAGTTTAGGGAAAATATTTACAAAAGATACATCTGAAAAAGATCATTATCAGAAATATACAATGGATTCTTAAAATGCAAGGATAAGAAACACACAGCTAAATTAATAAATGGGCAAAAGATCTTCACTGACCCTTACCAGTAAAATACACAGTTAGCAAATAAGCATATGAAAAGATGCTCCAAATCGAATCCTATCAGGGAAATGCAAATTGAGATGAGATAACATTATACACCTGTTCAAATGGCCAAGAATCTGGAACACTGACAACACCAAATGAAGATACGGATGTGGACCAACAGCAGGAACTTTGATTCATTCCTGTGGGAATGCAAAATGAACTAGCCATTTTGGTAAACAGTTTGGCAGTTTCTTACAGACCTAAATACACTTTTACCATATTATCCAGCAGTTGTGCTCCTGGGTATTTACCCAAAGGAATCAGAAGTTTATGTCTACACAGAACCTTACAAATGGATGTTTTTACAACAGTTTTATTCGTAATTGCCAAGACTTGGAAGCAACTAAGATGTGCCAAAGTAGGTGAATGGACTATGATACATCCAGACTATGATACCTCCAGACAATGGAATATTACTCAGTGCTAAAATGTAATGAGCCATGAAGCCATGAGAAAACACAGGGAAAGCTTGAAAGAATATTACTCAGTAAAATAAAATCTCTGAAAAGGCTAAATATGGTATGATCCCAACTATATGACATAACAAATTAAAAAAAAAGAACTGTGGAAACAGTAACAAGATCAGTGGTTGCCAAGAGTTGTGGAGAAAGGAATGAAGAAGAGGTGTACAGAGGATTTTTAGGACAGTGAAAATACTCTGTATGATACCATGATGATGGATATGTGGCATTGTATATTTATCCAAACCCAGAATATACAACACCAGGGGTGAACTCTAATGTAAACTCTGGACTTTGCGTGATTATAATCTGTCAATGTAGGTTCATGAGTTGTGACAAAAGTACCACTCTGGTGGAGAACATAGATAATGGAAGAAGATATGCATGTTTAGGAGGAAGGGATATATGAGAAATCTTGGAACCATCCCTTTAATTTTTCTGTAAGCTGATCTAAAAAATGTCTTAATGAAAAAACTGTTTGTTAGTATATATATTTTCTGATAAACCCATAATTAACATAGTACATAGTTACTCTGGAACACAATGCATGTTGTCCTTTTTTTATTGAAATGTATATTTCCTAACTTAAAAAAGTAGAGATTAGGATTTAGAAAAATTTTTATAATGTTATCATCATGATATGTTATCATTAGTTATAAAACTCCTGATGCAAAACTGTGTAATATTGGCCTATATTACCAAATAGCATGTCTGTGCAAATGTGTTTTATCCTTTAGAGTAGAGACTAACTTCTCAAGATTATAATAGTTGATGCATATCATGATGAAATTTTTCGTAACTATCGAGTAATCCAAGATTTTCCTTACTCTTGAAATATTAAGATAAATAAGACTTGACTTATAATAATTATTATTATCATTAGAAATAGAGAAAATTACCTGATTTCAAAATTCAAAACAAACCTGATTATCAGAGAAACATTTTAGCAGATTCAATTTTTAAATTATATTTATAAAATGGCTGTTACATTGCTCAAATTATAAACTTATATCTGCCAATAATTAATAATAATTATAACATATATAAATCTTTGGGCAGAGCAGATATATACAGAAATAATATAGATCATTTTCATTCCTATAAAAATGTTATTAGATCGCAGAATAAAGATTATTTATTTTTACTGTGGAAACCAAAGCAATTTTACTAAGACAAAATGACAGAGCCTATTTGATGGTTACAAATTTTGCATTAGTGTGTTTAGATTTTATTATTATTTTATTTTAATTTAATCGTATTTTCTCAGTGTTCCAAGATTCATTGTTTATTCACTATACCCAGTGCTCCATGCAATATGTGCCCTCCTTAATACCCACCACCAGGATCACCCAACCCCCGACTCCCCTCCTCTCCAAGGCCCTCAGTTTGTTTCTGAGTCCACAGTCTCTCGTGATTTGTCTCCCCCTCCGATTTCCCCCAACTCACTTCTCTCTATCTCCCAATGTCCATTTTTTGACGTGATTATCTGGTTTTTTGAGTGTTGAGTTTGAGGTTATTATTATTATTATTATTTAATAGTATTTATTATTTAATAATATTTAATATTTTAATATTTAATTTATTTATTTAAAAGAAAGAGAGTGCAGGAGAAAGAGCACGGCAGGGGTAGGGCCAGAGGGAGATGGAGAGACAGACACCCCACTGAGCAGGGAGCTGGATGCAGGACTCAGTCCCAGGATCCTTGTATCATGAACTGAGCCAAAGGTAAACCTTAATGTAGCCACCCAGGGGCCCCTCAATTTTATTTTATAGACTTATTGTTTTCACTGATATAGTAGAGAATATTCACCTCCTGAAGCTTGCAATAAATAACATTAGAGAAATTACATAAAAGTGGATCTCTGTAAGTTGGGCTTCTTCTAACACATCTGTATGTTTTACTATATAAGATAATTTAATATTTAAGTAAAGGAAAAATCAAACCTAATGATAGCAACTTCTTCAAACATTATTTTTGAAATCATTGTGTTTATATATAATGTGCCAAATGAAGATATCTGATTTACTGAAGAATTAGTCCAGGAGAAATGTGTAAGTCATGCTGGAAAATGTTCCAATGTTTCACATTTAATGTGCTTCTGAAATTTTATTCAGTTATAGAACCATATATTGAGTTTTATAGCACTGACTGAATTTCCTAATCTTATTCAGCTCTGACCCAAGAGGAAATTATATCAACCACTTTTATCCAGGTCAATTAAGCTATAGTGGACACTTTCATTCTTCATAGTTTTAAAGCCAGTGCTTAAGGTGAAAGATGAAAATAGTCACAATTGCTCTTTAAAATACATTACAGATTTGCTAAATTGATGATAAACTATTTCTCAACATATAGATATAGCTGATTTTTCTCTCTCTACCCCTAGAATTTATATAGATATGCATTTTATCTGTAGATAGCAGATGGAAAAGTTGGATTATTTACCACTTTTTTATCTCCTTCTTTTATATTTATTAAGTGGGTTTTATGTTTTATTTGTCGTGCTATGGGGAAGGAGCAAATACTGATAAATTATGACATTAGTATATGACTAGTGGTCTAACTGAAGCCTAAATGCTCATTTTTCCATGGCCTATACTTTGGGTAGAAGATTGATGGTTTGTATTTAGTTGTATTGTGAAAAGTAGGGAAGAGAAAAAAGTTTGGTGGTTGAGTGAGCTTAAAATATTGATAATCATAAAATGAATATGTCTTATCAGAAGAAAAAACATAATTTTTTAAAAGACTTTTTTATTCAACAGACAGAGATCACAAATAGGCAGAGAGGCAGGCAGAGAGAGAGAGATAGAGGGAAGCAGTCTTTCTGCTGAGCAGAGAACCCGATGCGAGGCTCGATACCAGGACCCTGGGATCATGACCTGAGCCAAAGGCAGAGGCTTTAACCCACTGAGCCACTCAGACACTCCTGAAAAAAACTATAATTTTTAAAATATTGTTTGTTCACAAAAAATTGGTAAGTTAATTGGCTTATTAATAAGATTTTTTATCAGATATTCCATTTTGCATTTGGCCCTGTGAGTGATTAAAAATAAGTATGACATGAGATTTGACTAAAAGGTGAGCAAAAGATAAGAAGACAACAAATATGACAAATTATTAATTTAGTAATTACATGTTTTGTAGTGCTGCCATTTTGTAAGATAGAAATTTAGATAAGATTAATCAATGTAGAGTTATTCTCTGAAGAAGTTTTTAATTAATGACATTGGTAACTAAATTTATCATAGTTTTATTGGGTAATTCATATATCCGACACTTGATTTCATTTAATCATCCTAAAATAACCATCATGAGACAGGATGTAATATTAGCATTTAGGTGAAGAAATGGTATTTCAGATGTCTTAATCATATAACCTCTAAAAAGTAAATGATGAGACATTTGAGTACAAATTCATCCAACAATGGCTCACACTCTTACCCCACATTCACCTATAAATAAGTTCAACTATAAAATTATTATCTGAAAATGTAAAATTCAGCTTTTATTCCTAATGATAATTTGAGAAACTTGGAACCTCTTCTAAAATTAGAAAACTATTACATGTGAAGAAATCCATACAGAAATTGTTGAATATAGATATAGATATAGATATATGGTAAGAGATTAATAGCATGAAAGATACATAATTAAAAACATGCTTAATTTATAGGACATATTATAGTGAAAATTTGGATGACTTTAAGCAATAACGGTTTCAGATAACAATGTTATTAATAAACAAAGTATTAAATTTTGAATATATACATTGTGTTAATCAGATGAGGTGTATATATGACAAAAGAAAGGGTACTAATTTCTGAGGACACATTGCAAATTGGGAACTTTTTTTTTAAAGATTTTATTTATTTATTAGCAAGCTAGAGATCACTAGCAGGGGTTTAGGGGCAGAGGAAGAAAAAGGCTCCCTGCTCCGGGAGCCCCATATGGAACTGGATCCCAGGACCCCAGGATTAGGACCTGAGCTGAAGGCAGATCCCCAACCGACAGAGCCACTCGGGCTCCTGCAAACTGGGAACATTATTAACCCCAACCCTGGAGATGTCAGTAAGACTTAATGATTCTTAGATGGTCATTGTGGCCTATTGACTGGAACGGTCAGATGACAGACAAGCAGCACATGTCTTTGTAGGACAGTACTGTTTACACTCAGTTCTCTAAACTACATTGAAACCAGGTGGGCATCATACTAGCACCGTTGCAGTAACAGGGTTGCTACAGTGCTAATGAATTTAGAGCATGCGTACCTATGCCAAGTCTGTATTTCCTGACCTGACTTTTCGCTTCATGGCATGGAAACTTAACCTATTAAACAAGTGGAAAGCATAGAATCAGCACAACCAGATTTTTAACAAAGGAACTTTAACCCAGTTATCAAAAGGGATCAATAATATCTTCAAAGTTTCTAGCTCAATGTGACTCGTTATGTTAATTCAATATATATCTACAGTGGCTTTTTTCATCATTGTTAGGATACAAATTCCTTCTCCCTGCAGTTAGAGTAATAACTTGGATCTTTGGAATTAATATATCACATGAATATTGGTAAGTTTATGAAATATAATTTTTAATTTTTTAAATTTTTATTTATTTGAGAGAAAGAGGGGCAGGGAGAGGGGCAAGGGGAGTAGCAAATGGAAAGGGAGAGGCAGACTCCCCACTGAGCAGGGAGCAGGTCTTGTGGCTAGATTCCACGACCTTGGGATGTTGACCTGATCCAAAGGCAGCTACCCAATACAGTAAGCCACCCAGGTTCCCCTATAGAATATGATTTTAAAAGAGGAATATATAGATCACCCTGAAAAGTTTAAAATATTTTACAGATTTGTGAAGCTGGAAATCATTTCATCAATGTAATCTTGGCTCATCCCAATCATACAGGTTAGTCCCTTTTTTTCTCTCTCTCTCTAAACAATGTTACTTACTATTTTTAAAAGCCTTTAGTAAACAATTTTTAAAGCAATAGTTGGAAACATTAATGACAATATGTCCCAATTCTAGCTCTTGTATGCCTAAATTTTTCAAATATTTGAACTAAATCATATTTTCTAATAATGGTTTCTCTAAAATGAAATGTTCATGGCCCTCACGTCAAATGGCAATCTCACTTAAATCTGTAAAAAATAAACAGAGGATTAAGAATTAAGGCAGTACAAAATCCAGGATAAATGCCAATATTATAGCTTGATTCCCAATCTTGATCTAATTTACATTAAAATTTATATAATCCCACTCTATTTCAAGTGACTTAAACTTTTTTCTAATAAAAGTGATCTTTGTTTGGCAAATTCCATAGCTCTGAAATAGCAATGCCAGGGAGGACATTTTGAATTTAGTAGTTAGTTTAAAGTATTTCACAAAATTCACAGTGTTTATATAATGATATTCTTCATAAATCAATCCTCTCATTCAGGTTTAATTATAGGTATGGATTCATACTGTTTTTTGTGTATGATACATAATTTAATTATAATTTTATTTTATTTTATTTTTTAAAGATTTTATTTATTATTTGACAGAGATCACAAGTAGGCAGAGAGGCACGCAGATAGAGAGGGGAAGCAGGTTCCCTGCTGAGCAGAGAGCCCTACATGGGGCTCGATCCCAGGACCCTGGGATCATGACCTGAGCTGAAGGCAGAAGCTTGAACTCACTGAGTCACCCAGGCGCCCCTAATTATAATTTCAAATGGCGATAGTCAACATTTGGAATTCATGCTGTTATCAGTCTAGTTGCAAATATAAAGCTGCATTGCCTCAAGTGTTTTTTAACATCTACCTGGTTGTCTTAACATTTTCTTGACTTGCACATTTCTGGCAGGTTGGTGAAACATTTTCCAAAATATTTTTTTTCATATAATATATAGAATTACAAAGGAAAACTTTGCTCAAGTTTCTTCATCTATTTGGATTATGGTATCATGATTTGAAAATGAAAATTTTCAATCATTCTGTTTCTGAAGTCAAACAGGACTTTGGAATTGTTCATGTGAAAAAGACTTTTCTTCAGTATTTACTTCATCTTTTATCTCGCTTGTATGTAGCTCGAGAAAGCAGATGCCAATCTAATCTTGTCTTCTCTACTAATTGATTTGGTCCTTTTGCCTTGAGACTCAAAAGACTTTTTCTTTACCACTAATTCTATTAATTTTGTCAGATATGTTTTAGAGTCCATAATTTCAAGACAATTTTCCCAAAAACATGATGCAATCTTCCAGGAGGTTGATTCATGTCTTTTTTTTTTTTTTAATTTCTAGAAGTTTAAAATTTGTTTTGTTGCATTGTGGGCATTATCAGGGGGTAAATTATATATAAGTTATATCTTTATATGTTAATATCTTTCATTTTCTATTAAACATTCCACTCAGGCAAATCGAAATGTCTGTATTACTGAGAAGTCTTTTTTCCTTTTCTACAATTTCTTTCTTGAGTACAATCACCTTTCATATTCTTTTTTTCTTGGCCATATCTATTTTGAGTTTTGGAATTCTTTTTTATTTAATTATTAATTTTTTATTATTTATAAACATATATTTTTATCCCCAGGGGTACAGGTCTGTGAATCACCAGGTTTACACACTTCACAGCACTCACCAAAGCACATACCCTCCCCAAGGTCCATAATCCCACCCCTTTCTCCCAACCCCCCTCCCCCCAGCAACCCTCAGTTTGTTTTGTGAGATTAAGAGTCACTTATGGTTTGTCTCCCTCCCAATCCCATCTTGTTTCATTTATTCTTCTCCTACCCACTTAAGCCCCCATGTTGCATCACCACTTCCTCATATCAGGGAGATCATATGATAGTTGTCTTTCTCTGCTTGACTTATTTCGCTAAGCATGATATGCTCTAGTTCCATCCATGTTGTCGGAAATGGCAAGATTTCATTTCTTTTGATGGCTTCATAGTATTCCATTGTGTATATATACCACATCTTCTTGATCCATTCATCTGTTGATGGACATCTAGGTTCTTTCCATAGTTTGGCTATTGTGGACATTGCTGCTATAAGCATTTGGGTGCACGTGCCCCTTTGGATCACTACGTTTGTATCTTTAGGGTAAATACCCAATATTGCAATTGCTGGGTCATAGGGCAGTTCTATTTTCAACATTTTGAGGAACCTCCATGCTGTTTTCCAGAGTGGCTGCACCAGCTTGCATTCCCACCAACAGTGTAGGAGGGTTCCCCTTTCTCCGCATCCTCGCCAGCATCTGTCATTTCCTGACTTGTTGATTTTAGCCATTCTGACTGGTGTGAGGTGATATCTCATTGTGGTTTTGATTTGTATTTCCCTGATGCCGAGTGATATGGAGCACTTTTTCATGTGTCTGTTGGCCATCTGGATGTCTTCTTTGCAGAAATGTCTGTTCATGTCCTCTGCCCATTTCTTGAGTGGATTATTTATTCTTTGGGTGTTGAGTTTGCTAAGTTCTTTATAGATTCTGGACACTAATCCTTTATCTGATATGTCGTTTGCAAATATCTTCTCCCATTCTGTCAGTTGTCTTTTGATTTTGTTTACTGTTTCCTTTGCTGTGCAAAAGATTTTGATCTTGATGAAAACCCAATAGTTCATTTTTTCCCTTGCTTCCCTTTCCTTTTGCATTGTTCCTAGGAAAATGTTGCTGCGGCAGAGGGAGTTTTGCAATTCTTAATAGTTATGTACTCTGGTATCTGCAAATGCTTCTGTGTAGGCATGTTCTGTTAAAATTTTTCAATTTTCTTTTTTAGGGGGATGTTTTTATCAGCTTGGAGAAAATACCTTCCTATTTTATTGACATAGGAAGCTTATACAAATGCCGATCAACTTCTGTTCATTTTCAAGTGTATGGATTGTCCTAAAAGAGGAATAACAGATGGGAAGCTTGAAGTAGAGTCCCTAAAGTGTATTCTGGAGGGGATGGGGGGTTTCTTTACTGGGTCTTTTGATTCTTTAAACACTCCTTTATCCTAACTTCACAATTCCCAAAACTGTTTTCTTCTTCTCCTTCTCTTCCAAACCTCCAAGCTATGTCTTCCCCATGTACTGCTCTTTGATACTACTTTTCTTTTCATGGAAGCAGTGTTTTCTAAGATGAAAACCATCTGGTCTCACTGCTTCCAAATCATTTCATCTCCTTTCAGTTCTTCATATCCAGTGTTCTGACCTATCAAGTATCAGACCATTTCTCAGAGTAGACATTCTTTTTCTTATCATGAATTCTAGATTTCTATAATACAGTAAATTCTTGTTTTCTTACATAAACTCCTTTTTAAAAATACCAGTTCTTTTGTTGGCTTTGAAAAATTTCTGCTACTTTTGAATTTTTACTCCCCATTATGTATTAATTAAAATTTATAATAATATCTCTTCCTTAGAAGTGCTTTAGTCCTAAGTTATGTATAGGGAGATCATTTAACATTTATTATTTAAACAAGATGTCACAAAATGTGTTCCCTGGTAGATACAATCTGATATAGAATAAGTTTAAAAGAAGTTTCTTACCAAAGAGACACAGAATCTATACTCAGAAAACTATAAAGTACTCATGAAAGAAATTGAGGAAGACACAAAGAAATGGAAAAATGTTCCATGCTCCTGGATTGGAAGAATAAATATTGTGAAAATCTCTATGCTACCTAAAGCAATCTACACATTTAATGCAATTCCTATCAAAGTACCATCCATCTTTTTCAAAGAAATGGAACAAATAATTCTAAAATTTATATGGAACCAGAAAAGACCTCGAATAGCCAAAGGGATATTGAAAAAGAAAGCCAACGTTGGTGGCATCACAATTCCGGACTTCAAGCTCTATTACAAAGCTGTCATCATCAAGACAGCATGGTACTGGCACAAAAACAGACACATAGATCAATGGAACAGAATAGAGAGCCCAGAAATAGACCCTCAAATCTATGGTCAACTAATCTTCGACAAAGCAGGAAAGAATGTCCAATGGAAAAAAGACAGCCTCTTCAATAAATGGTGCTGGGAAAATTGGACAGCCACATGCAGAAAAATGAAATTGGACCATTTCCTTACACCACACACAAAAATAGACTCAAAATGGATGAAGGACCTCAATGTGCGAAAGGAGTCCATCAAAATCCTTGAGGAGAACACAGGCAGCAACCTCTTCGACCTCTGCCGCAGCAACATCTTCCTAGGAACAACGCCAAAGGCAATGGAAGCAAGGGAAAAAATGAACTATTGGGATTTCATCAAGATCAAAAGCTTTTGCACAGCAAAGGAAACAGTTAACAAAATCAAAAGACAACTGACAGAATGGGAGAAGATATTTGCAAACGACATATCAGATAAAGGACTAGTGTCCAGAATCTATAAAGAACTTAGCAAACTCAACACCCAAAGAACAAATAATCCAATCAAGAAATGGGCAGAAGACATGAACAGACATTTCTGCAAAGAAGACATCCAGATGGCGAACAGACACATGAAAAAGTGCTCCATATCACTCGGCATCAGGGAAATACAAATCAAAACCACAATGAGATATCACCTCACACCAGTCAGAATGGCTAAAATCAACAAGTCAGGAAATGACAGATGCTGGCGAGGATGCGGAGAAAGGGGAACCCTCCTACACTGTTGGTGGGAATGCAAGCTGGTGCAGCCACTCTGGAAAACAGCATGGAGGTTCCTCAAAATGTTGAAAATAGAACTGCCCTATGACCCAGCAATTGCACTATTGGGTATTTACCCTAAAGATACAAATGTAGTGATCCAAAGGGACACATGCACCCGAATGTTTATAGCAGCAATGTCCACAATAGCCAAACTATGGAAAGAACCTAGATGTCCATCAACAGATGAATGGATCAAGAAGATGTGGTATATATACACAATGGAATACTATGCAGCCATCAAAAGAAATGAAATCTTGCCATTTGCAACAACATGGATGGAACTAGAGCGTATCATGCTTAGCGAAATAAGTCAAGCAGAGAAAGACAACTATCATATGATCTCCCTGATATGAGGAAGTGGTGATGCAACATGGAGGCTTAAGTGGGTAGAAGAAGAATAAATGAAACAAGATGGGATTGGGAGGGAGACAAACCATAAGTGACTCTTAATCTCACAAAACAAACTGAGGGTTGCCGGGGGGAGGGGGTTTGGGAGAAGGGGGTGGGATTATGGACATTGGGGAGGGTATGTGATTTGGTGAGTGCTGTGAAGTGTGTAAACCTGGTGATTCACAGACCTGTACCCCTGGGGATAAAAATATATGTTTATAAAAAATAAAAAATTTAAAAAAAAAAAAAGAAGTTTCTTACAAAGTATGGAAAAGAAGAAAGCAAGGAGAATTTTGCTAAGTGAGAAATTGATGCTGTCTCATGGGTGGCCTCAGTCAATTCTATAGGGGTATCTGATGCTAGGATAATCTTGCTGACTTGTGTCTTATGTTGGAATGAGTAGGAAAAAGGTAACTTAGGTGTGGATCTCTCTGGGAAATGTGAATGACAAAGGATAAGGCAGCTCTCTTTAGTAAAAACCATTCTCTCAGAGGGTCTGATAATTGAAAACTTTCTGCTACGAGCACTCCAGCATTTATGGAAGAAGTACATCATACCTGCTGGGGATCTTGACAGTGTATCACAGAAACCATCACAGTCTCTTTCTTTCTTTTTTTTTTTTTTCACAGATCCAATTTGTATACTTTTTGTAGTAGCCTTGTGAAGATGCCAGTAGGCCTCTCTTTCTGGGGGAAATGTAAAAGAGACATGCTAGTGGGAGAGTACACAGCCTTAACCACTGTACATGGTCTTGGTAAAATAACTGATTTGTGCTAATTTTCTTCTCTACAAATTGGTAGATTCCTTTTACCCTCAACATTCTCATTTAATGTCTCAGGGATTATCTATTGGCATAACCTAGATATTCTCTCTCTCTCTCTCTCTTTTTTTTTTTTTTTTTTTTAAGTCAGCGGAAGGGGAGAAGGAGAGAGAGAGGGAGAATCTTAAGCAGACTCCATGCCCATTATGGAGCCCAATATGAGGCTTGTTCTCTCAACCCTGAGATCATGACCTGAGCTGAAATCAAGAGATGGTTAACTGACTGAGCCAATCATTCAGGTGCCCCTACTAAATCCTCAACTGGAGGATAAAATTTTCATGGATACTTGTTCTAGTGTTGCAGGGTCTTCTTTCCTGAGGTCCCAGGGTGCTCTTCTACCAATGAGGTTAGTGTCTTACAACTGGTTGAAGTCCAAAAACTGGGAAAGGATTTTATATTAAGTCAGCTGCCCCAAATCTCTTTTCATCTCTATTCATCTCTTATTTTCCTTAAATTCAGAAATAGTGGTCTTGAGTAAACATCAGCTAGTTGCTACGAATGTTTCATTATTTTAACTGTCCATAATGCTTTGTGGATCAAACTTTTTCTGAATTTACTACACATTCTGGCTTATGACAGCTAAGTACTGACACTAAAAATGCCTTGATTTGGGAGAAGGGGAAGTATGGATCCTTAAATCTCGATCACTACTAGTTCATCCTAATTCTAAGATGACATCACTTATATGCAGACTGGAACTGCAGAAAAACAACACTAATCTTAGTGCTGGTGTGCCCCTTTCACAAAAACATTCCTTATAGCTTTGAAAAATGCTCTAAGTTCTAAGAACATAAAAAAAAAAATGGAAATATGGGACATGAAAAAAAATTTTCCCATAGAAAGGAGTCTTCCTTTTTCAGCCTTATATAGACTAGTCTAGGATCCCTGCTCTTCCAGACCATTTGATACCTTTTCCCCTGCTTGCTATGGAATTCCAACATTTCTTCCTCACTTACTGTGTGCCATTACTCTGCTCATGCTTCCAGGTGCACATTAGTGTGTTTGTACCATTTTAGCAGAACATTATTTCCTTTATCTCAGAAGACTGTGTCAACATAATAAACCTACTCTTGTCCAATTTTATATTATACCTTTTTCATCAAGCACCCCAATCACATGCTATAATATGCCATAATGTGCTACCACATGGTAGCTGGGTTTTGTATGTCCATTGGGGCATAATCTTTTGTTGTTGTTGTTGTTCCCTTATCAGATCCAGAGCAAACTCAAGTAGGTTATTTTGAATGGGAACCCTAGCCTATAACTTAGGAATTAAGAGAGGGCATGGAGAATATCCTAGAGGGGATTTTCTTGCAACATAGTGGCATATGTATTGCCTTTAAGCAAGGGAGTGTGCTAACTTTTAATAGGGGTGAGTGGATGACTTCTGCAGGTTCAGAGAGTACATGGAAATCTATATATTCCAAGATTTTGTGAACAACAACCTTGGCTTAGCAGACCTAGTTTGGATCAGAGTTCTCTTTTCTTTGAAGCCTGACTACTCTTTCAAGTAAGTCCTTGTCCTGGTCTTCAGCTCTCTGTCTTTCTCTCATTGCAAGAGATTAGAGCTTCTCAGATGAGGTCCTCTAACTTTCTCACAGCTGGATTTTAATTGCCAATTGTCAATTTCAATTTCAGCTGTCTTTATCAAGAGCACTGAGAGTAATCCCCACTTAATTTCATTGGACCAAATAAAGCATTCCTTTCCACCAGTATAGCAGCCAGCATACCACTGGTGAAAGTCTTTATATTTGCAGAGCTACTCTTGTACCCACCCCTATCTGGGACCTACAGTCAACGATGGAGTACTCATTGCAGGCTATTCAGTAGGTCATTCCACTTTAAAATGCCATTCTAAAAAAAAAAAAAAAAGTGCTGTTGGTTCAGTTTTCTAGGATGCAGATGCTGAAGTGGAGCAGATGCTGAAGTGGAGATTAGCATTCAGGAGGTATCTTAGAGAGTGATTTTATGAATGGAAAAAAAATAGTCATGTTTGGGGAGAAAATTGAGAGTCTGCAATTTCGAGGGAAGTTTCAGATGAACCTATGGGGCATGCTACAGGTGCAGTGAACAATCAGTGTTATTCTGAGATGAATCCTTTACTTACCACATTGGTCAAATATTGGATTGTGGCTACACCAAAGATTAAGTATGATCTTGTGTGAGGTTGTTATCTTCTGCCTGACAATCTTCATAGAAGATGCTGAGAGTTTAAAGTTTTCTGCCAGCAGTTATTGCTGAAGCCATGGAATAAATTCATACCTGAAGAAGAATCTGGGAAGTGCAGCACTGCAATGTAAAAAATCTTCTGACTTTTATTTAATAGAAGTTCTATTAGAAATAGTAACTATTGATTGAGAAAACCTTTCATGGGAATGCAAGTACTAAATTAGTAACCTCTAGACTTACATCTTAACATTAACAGTAAGTAGATACAGGAGATAGTATCTATATACATATATTTTTCTGGGTCCCAAGACATATTGGTTATTAAATCTACAAAGTAGACGAAATGCATGTTTGTGAATCCCTGAACATTTCCACTACCACTAGAGGCTGAACAGTCATAAACTAGGTTTAACCCAGATTATCTTTTGTGCATCTTCCACCTCTGAAATGCAGTTTTTATAACATGGATAGTAGGTTTCTCAATCACCTTTCTTCTGATGAATATATGGATGTTACAAAAAGGCACTTGCATGTACGTTATCAAGAGAATCTGTAATATTAAATGGTATATGTATTTATCCTTATCGTGAATAAGCAGTACATGAAATCTGCACAGTACCTAATATATATTTTTACTTTGATATTTTAACAATAGTTACATTTCTGAAAACAACATACTGACATTTCATTATGACTTTAGAATTATAACTAAAACAGATTAGTTAATGTGTTATCTGATTAAATTTGCTATGGAGAATAAACAGTAATAATTCATATTTACTTTTACAAATGTCACTGCTCAAAGCTCAACTTGAAATCACTATAAATTTGTTATCTAAAACATTTCTTGAAAGAAATTAGAAGGCAAAAAAAAATCACAAAAATCAAGTGACAATATGCTAAGTATAATGAAACCTGTAAATAACAATTCTGATTGCTAAGCAGAAGTAATTTATGTGGTATTTCTGAATATTAACTATGCTGATATTCATTGTAATCCTCTTATGAGAGATTTTCACACTTTTCTAATATAAATGACATCCTTATAAAATTCCCTTTGGATTTTCACTAATTAAATAGAAAGGGAGGTTTGAAGTATTTAATAATCTCAACCAAAAACATCATCTTCTTTGATACTAAAAAAGAAGAGGCATGCAATTGTTAAAGCACATTTACTATTTCACTATGCAATTCAGCTGCATCTATTATGCAAAATAACCTTTATATATTGGAATTTAAAGAACTGATTATCATGGTATATTCTGTAATTTTATTGTAACATAGCTATAGACATACAAAATGACAGATACTCTGTTTGAGTCAAAAGGTCATAACATTTGAAACTGGGATTCTGAGTAATTTAGGAAATAGGTTTCTATAAATACGTGATGACATTTTATGTAGTATAAGTTATTCCAGGGAATTTAGAATTATATAAGACATATGATTAAATTTGCAATATGTATCATCATTGATATTTTATATCCTTCTTTCTAAAAGGAATTAATGCATGTTTTCCAAGTCCAAATTATAACCCCTTCACATGGATGTTTTTCTTGGTTTCATGTCCTAACTACACCTATGAGGTATGTTATTTATTTATGTAAATAATTAAACTTTATCCCATGATATGCTAAATGCATATGTTTATGTGTTTACATATATATTAAACTTTAATATATATGATTATAAACAGGTTTTATCTGTAGATTTGGCACAGGGATATAAATTATGATATATGATTTCAATTCAAGTTATAAACATAGGAAATTGGAACATTTAACCACAATTTTTCCTGCAAAAATTGAATATTTTCACATGTATTTACTTAAAAATATAATCTTCATATAAAATGTCTTAAGATATTTCAGGATTCCTTTTTATATCTTCAAAGTGTTTGGAACAAAATCTTTCATTTTGTTTTATGAATATGATGCTGTTTATGGAATTATGACTATCATTTTTAACAACAAAAGTATTATTTGGGGGAAATTTATTTCTACCCATAGTTTTTTTACTGTGTTTTAAGCTTTCACATTACCTATATAATATCACAAATGAAAAAAACTACTATATTAATCTAGGTATTTATTAATTTATGTTTTAATCTAATAGATTGGATCATGGATTAGTTTCACAATCATGACACAAACTCTGCCAGGTAAGACCTAGGTTTTTTGACGTTTAAGTAAATGCACCTTTGGGAGAAGTGGTTTCTGAGAACAAATTTCTATAGTGCTAAAGTTTGGCATTTATGCAAAAGGATTTGGGGCTTCTATGTTTATTTTTATCTTGGATATTTTTAGCAGTATTAAAATATAATGAAACAAAATTATCTAGGTAACCATAGCTTAATCCAACCTGGAAAATGTAGCCCAAACATATTTATTAAGCACCAAGAATTTGTTAACAGAAATGGTGGTAATAATGCACTTCACTTGAAACTCTCTCTTGTGCACGAACACAGACATGTGTATGTGTTGTGTCCTTCAAGTGTCCATGATGTCTCTGAAGGGAAGGCTGGGAGCATGAGTGTGTGATCTTAAATGCTGGGCATTTTAACACACATAGGAGATTTAAATTGAAATGGGCTGCATGTATTGGAAAGGGTATGTATTACATCCATTTCATCCATTATTTGTTCCACTGTATAAATTTTTTGAATCATAATTAATACAGTTTGCCATATGCATGTGTGTGTGCAGATGTATAGTATATATATACAGAAAGCTCCTACTGAAGAATTCAGAGTTAAAAATTCCTTATTTGGAAATACTTTGTGTCAGAAATTAAAAAAAAAATGTGGATTTATTTTGACCTCTGCTATGTACTTTCTATGTTTATTCAATCATACAATAAAAATAGTTGAACATATATTATGTTCGGTAATTAATATTAGTAAAGAAAATTGATATGGAAGTATGAAGTACTTGAGAAATATTTTCAGAGCTAAATATGGTATTTTTTTTTCTAATATAACTTGCTATATCTATCATAGGAATAAGAAAGAATAAGAATAATTATTTCTTTCTTCTTCTTTTTTTTTTTTTTTTGTAGTTGGGATTTTTACACTTCTGATGAGTATCCAGATGTCTCTGTGGGCACAAAAGAAACATAAGATTTATTTGAAGAAATTCAGTTCTTATATGCATAGAAAATCAGCAATGATTCCATTCATACTGTAGGAAAAGTGTATAGAAGAACACTATACAATCTCAATAAATCAGACATGGGCAATTGTTGACTATACTTAACAGAATTTCAAAAACTACAGTACTTTTACTGAGGGGCGCCTGGGTGGCTCAGTGGGTTAAGCCTCTGCCTTCGGCTCAGGTCATGATCTCAGGGTCCTGGGATTGAGCACCATATTGGGCTCTCTGCTCGGTGGGGAGCCTGCTTCCCCCTCTCTTTCTGCCTGTCTCTCTGACTGCTTGTGATTTCGCTCTGTCAAATAAATAAACAAAATCTTAAAAAAAAAACCTACAGTACTTTTACTGAGTAGAAGTATTAAATGGTAGAATCTAGCTAAATTTAGAAGAACAGGGGCACCTGGGTGGCTCAGTGGGTTAAGCTGCTGCCTTCAGCTCAGGTCATGGTCTCAGGGTCCTGGGATTGAGCCCCACATCAGACTCTTTGCTCAGCAGGGAGCTTGCTTCCTCCTCTCTCTCTGCCTGCTTCTCTGCCTACCTGTGATCTTTCTCTGTCAAATAAATAAATAAAAATCTTTAGAAGGATAAACCTGAGGCAAATAAAAAGTAGAAACTACAAATATGACTAATAAAAAATAGTACCCAATATATTTTCAAAAGGTTGATCCTTAAACAAGATTTTACTTCATTCAATATTTTATAATACTATTTGCTTAAGACAATTAAACACCTGAATTCTAAGGTTAAAAAAAAAATTGTGACATTTAAGTCACTTGAATTTTACATATTTTGATAGTAATTTATTATTTTCTTTATTGTTCAACATGTTATTGAAAAGTACATTTCAATTTCTTATGAAAATTCTACCTATATTAAAAGTTAAACATGTAACTTATCATATTCATTTACTCATACATACATTCTATGTTGCCATTCTGAAACTATAAAAATTAAAATATTTTCTAGACATTTTACTAAATCATTTGAATGTATACTGCATATTAAATATATATTTATATTTTCATATAAATAATCTTTATATATAAATATATATTAAAATATATATATATTTCAAATTGATTATATGTGATGACAGAATACACTGAAGATCTTTTGAGATTGAGAGTGGAAATATGTCCTATGTCCTCTCAAAGCTTGTTTGCATATGTGTGAGTGTGTATTTGAATATGCATGTATATGACAGGGAGATGACTGATAGAAAAATCGTTAAATATTTATTTTTCAAATTTGAGTTTTTTTCACTTTTAAATTGGGATTCTTTAGATTTGTTCATTTCTAGAGCCTTTCAAATTTCTCCATATATATCAAAATAGCCTCAGGACACCTGGGTGGCTCAGTTGGTTAAGCAGCTGCCCTCAGCTCAGGTCATGATCCCAGTGTCCTGGGATGGAGTCCCGAATTGGGCTCCTTGCTCAGTGGGGAGCCTGCTTCTCCCTCTGTCTCTGCCTGCCATTCTGTCTGCCTGTGCTCGCGTTCTCTCCCTCTCTCTCTCTGACAAATAAATAAAATCTTTTAAAAAAATATAGCCTTATTAAAGCTGTTAGATTATATGCATATTTGACTAAATATTTTGGTAAGTGTAAGTATGTATTCATCTGTGGGTATCTATCATTAATATGTGTGTCAAATTATTCAAAAGATAACAAAAGCACCATTTTAAAAGCTTTGTTATCATTCCCAAATGTATAGCATTAAAATATCTCAGAGGAAGACAACAAATTGAACTCCCTAATACCTATTCAGCAAAGTAACACAGAATCATGCAAAAGTCTTAAAAGGAGGTACTAATGTTTTAAACCACATACGCCAGATACATCTATGTAATCAACCACCTGTGATAACTATTAGTATACTAATAGTTACTTTTTTGAATCACTGTCTGGAATAATACTTTCTCTAATTCCAAATAAAAATTTGCAAACAGTGTTTTTAAAATATCACATCTTCATCTCTCACATATTTCTTATAAAAAGTAGCTGGAGAAAGAAAATAATGAAAAGAGAACAACAAAAGTTAAGTCCGCTGCTATGCTACCCCAAATTATCACAGCATACTGCTCCTGCTCTCCACCCCTTCATCATGTCTACCTCAAGCTGCTATTTTATAGGTGTTTTCAGTTTGTTTGCATGTGTTTTTAAAAAAAATGTTTTGCCTCTAATTTTGAATAAAAATAGACATTTAGTGCATTTTGCTTTTTAGTAAGCTTTGTGGAAACAAAAGTTGTTCTCTGACTCATACACAGACACACACACTGCAATTCCAGGCACTATCATTTCTTAAGAGAAAAAAATATGTCAAGTCAAATGACTTTTAAGTAAATGAAGCATATTCTTATTTTATAAATGTGCATGTTTTATCTTCCCTATAGACATGTTATGTCTAATCTCCAAACATTATCAAATCAGAAATTTCAACATTATAGTTGAATATCTTGTATATTGACCTTTAATCTTCAGTAATTAAACATATTTTCAAGGTATTTTAAGTTCAACTTTAAGTAACTAGTATTCAGTACATGTTAAGTTTTAGTAGTTGATGTATTGCAATTAAAACATTTACTCTCATAAGATAAAATAAAATGACCTGTGAATTGATAATAAGGGTTCTTTCTACTTTTATTTTAGTAAAGAAGAAAGGAAAACCTTTATGTTCCTCCTGGATATTAAGGGTGATTATAGCAAATGTTACTTTATAAGCACAATTAAGGGCATTTATGCAGCTTTTGCATAATGATAATAATTAAAAACCATTTATTTTAAAGGCTGCTTAAAAGTTAATTTTCACCCAGGTGCATACTGAAGCCTATAATTAGCCTTCCTTCAGAGGAGGTTTGGTTGACGAAATGCATAAAAGCATTTCCAGAGGCAGAAGTTCCCTGCTAAAACGAGATTTTGGTTTTTAACTTTAGCTTGATAATGGTGCTTAAAATATGTGAGAAAAAATGCTAAGACATATTTTTAATAAATGAAACTATAATCATCCTAGATTAATTTTATTGAGAAGACATAAAGAAGACATATTTACATACACTTTAACTATTTGAGAAATGAGGCTCTGTAAGACTGGTAGGGGGAAATTGTTATTATTTACAACAAATATAAGAATTGTTCAAAACCGGGGCTCTGGGGTGGCTCAGTTGATTAAGCAGCTGCCTTTGGCTCAGGTCATGATCCCAGGGTCCTGGAATCCAGTGCGGCATCAGGCTCCTTGTTCAGCGGGAGCCTACTTCTCCCTCTACCTTCTCCTCCCCATGCTTCTGCTCTCTCTCTCTCTCTCCCTTTGACAAATAAATAAAAATCTTTAAAAAGAAATTGTTCAAAACAATCACAAAGAATAATTTCCTGTGTATTTTGTAATTCCACTGGCCTGGAAATCAGTGTTATTTCTATGATAAATTCTTACAGTTCATTCTTCCTCTCCTGATTTCCTCCTTACTAACCAGTCACCAGATGGTTTATTTTCCACAAGCTTTTTCATGCTTCCTGACAGAAGCTCCGAGTAGAGGAAATCATTACACTTTATCTATTGTTCAAAAGAGAATATAATAGGATTTATAATCCAATAAGATTTAAAAAAAAATACTATTACTTTAAGAAGTTTATAGAAATAAGAAGTAAATCCCTTAGGAATTATTGTGAAATATCTGACACTGGCTAAAGTTTGCCCTGTTTAGATATGAGCATTCCTATCTATAAAATGAGATATTTGAGGTAAGTAACCTATAATATCCTTTCCGAATATTCTTGTAGAAAATTGTTATTTCAAATTATTGTCAATTCTTATTGCTCTCAAAAATTATATATCATAAAATCCATGTTTGAATTATATGGCCAAGTTTCTTTTTATATAACATAATTTCTACTAATTTATTAAGTATATTTATGAGTATGTGGTACCTAAAATACAGGGCTGAGCTTTCCTCAACAAATTAAAATTTCTTCTTTCTTGGAGCATTTGAGATACAAAATTGGAATATAAAAAATAAATAAATGAGTGACAAACTAATTTGGACTGTGATCAATGGTATAAGGAAATGATTTATGTGCTATGAGAAAGTAAAATAGGAATTTGAGGGATAAGATGAGGCAGATATTGTGGTCAAGAATTTACTCTGTAGGGGGATGACCTTTTAGCAGACATTCAGAGTATTTAGCAAGGTGAAAGACAGCAGAAAGAATATTTTAGGCAAATGAAACTTTATATACACACACACACACTCAGTCACCTATAGTCACTATGTGTGTGTGTGTGTGTGTAGAGCCACCAAGACAGGAAAAACTTGGCATGCTTGAAGATCAGTGAGCTATCCAGTTTAAATGGAATATACTTAATAAGAGAATGAGTCATGCCCACTGAGCCACTGAGTTTGGAGAAATAGTGGAGACACACGTCATGCATGACCCATAGGCCTCTAAATCTCACATTACTTGATGCATTATTGTAGAAAACTCAATTCTGCTATAGAATATGAGAATACATATGTGTTAGAGGAGACACATAAAGAAATTGCATCAAGTTAATTTACAAGAGGATAATACTTAGATCTTTTTTACGATTGTATGTATTTATTTTATAGAAAGGGGGGGCATGAGACTAAGCAACGGTAGGATGGAGGGGCAGGGAGAAAGAGGGTAAAACATCTCCAGCAGACTCTGCACTGAGCAGGGAGCCTGACCTGGGGCTCCATCTTATGACCCTCAGATCATGACTTGAACCAAAACCAAGAATCAGACGCTTAAGCAACAGAGTCACCCAGTTGCCCCAATATTTAGATTTTATTATAACTGAAATAAAAAAGATGCAAGACAATAAATAATATAATGTGATGTGATATTCTTTTAAAAATTAATTGTTTCTTATGTGCAAAAAGTTGTGGATAAAGAGAGGACACAGCAGGACATTTAGAAGAATCCGGTAATATACAAAAGGAGAAATGTTTAGTTGCTATGGGATGCTCTGGGTTTTGCTTTCATTTTATAAAGAAGAAAATTTGGAAGAGCCCTACCTCCATCCATGGGACGTCAGAGATTCTAGGGAAGAGTTGAAGTGAAGGCAAGGTGGACCTAGATTTCGAATCTTTAAGAAGTCATTTAAAAAAAAAAAAAAAAAAAAAAAAAAAAAAAAAGAAGTCATTTACTGGACTGAGTGAACAGAGCTAAAACCATTCCCGTGCCAATAAGTCTAATCTGTAAGCGTAAGAGCTTCCCATAACCACTAGCATACCTGTATTTGCCAAACATGTCCCTGAATGACATTCTGTTAGAATATGCAGAACTTTATTAAAGCCTATGGGACGGCATCTTTCTGAAAATGCATCTTTTTAAAAAAATTTTTATTTATTATAAACATATATTTTTATCCCCAGGGGTACAGGTCTGTGAATCGCCAGGTTTACACACTTCACAGCACTCACCAAAGCACATACCATCCCCAATGTCCATAACCCCACCCCCTTCTCCCAAACCCCTCCCCCCAGCAACCCTCAGTTTGTTTTGTGACATTAAGAGTCTCCCTCCCAATCCCATCTTGTTTCATTGATTCTTCTCCTACTTACTTAAGCCCCCATGTTGAAAATGCATCTTTTTGAAAAGCCTGGAAGGACACAAAACCTCATTTTTCTGGGTACATAAACTGTCCCTGAAGAAGATACCACTCCAGAAAATTCTGATAGCTCCCATATCTAAACAGTTTCATATGTATTGACCAATCTGAACTGTGCAACCATGAATACAAACTGTTCTGGAAAGACTAGCCATATAATATTGCTATACAAAAAGCTGGACATAATGAGGACAAAAAGTGCTATAACAGCTTCATAGGTAAAATAAATTCAGGTAAATTAATTAAATCTTAGTTATTGATTTTAGGTCCAAAGAAATCTCTAGTCATTTTCTCACCAAAATCAATCAGGCTATTATTATATCTTAAAATTAGGATATATATTCAAATTAACACTGTGCATCAAATAATATTTCAATCTCCAGAATTTCATCCAGAAAGTATTGATACAGGCATAGTAATATATATGCATAAGCATGATTACAATACATAAGCAGACATTAAAGGTAGACTAAATGGCTATTGGATCTAACAAATCAGTTCATGCTCTAAATCATGGAGTACCATGTAGCTTTAAAATATATATTTTATGAATTTTAATTGGCATAATTAAATCCTCATGTGAGAGATTAAATGAATAAAACAGAGTGTAAAACTGGATAAGCACTTTATCTAAACCTACAGGCATTTTACAACACCAAAGTAAAAAAAAAAAAAAAAATTATCAAAGATGATAAGATCAAACATATTTATATATAAACAGAGTAATAATATAAAAGCAAGAATACCACAAAAAGATATCAAAATATTAAGAATTATTTTGGATTAGGAAGATTGATATTTTTTCTATTGTCCTATGCTTTCTATATTTTTTTGCATGTACAAGTATGGTCTATTTCACTATAAATAAAGAAAAGAATAACCATCATTAAACATACCAAACTCTTCATAGGCTGGTTCCTACATTTCTTTCTCTAGCATCTTTTACAAATATATTTCCTCATATTTTATATGTTCATATAATCACTGATCAACTTAACATGTGTTGAACTTTTCATGTGATTTTATATGGCTAAATATCTGCATACATTATTTTACAATAGGAACTCCTTTAAAGTTTTTTTAAACTTTATATTGAAATTTTATTATATACATATACCAAAAAATATATATTTTTCTAAGTGTTAATTAATTTTTCATATTAAATGTACTTAGGGTGTTGCAGAAAGAGAATATTACCAGCAGCCCTGAGTACCCTACCCACTACCTACCTTATAGTCCCTATCCATCCTAAAAGTAAAATTATGTGACTTCTAATAGCACAGATTAATTTTACATGTATTAAGAGTTACTCCTGTGTTTCTTTATTCAAACCATGCAAGGTTAATAAGTATTGTTACATGTATTTTTGCATATTTTTCTTCTAACTAGTGTGTGATACCTTTTTGATTTTTATTTGATTTTTTTTATCGGTTTTAATTTTCATGGGCATTTAATTTTAATGGGTATTTAAATTTCATGGGTATATATATATATATATATATATCCAAAAAAGTATTAGTATGTTCATAGCTGAGCTATTTGTGATAACCTAAAACTAGAATTTATATATAGTTTATATATAGTTTATATATAGGCTGATTGAATATGTATCTAGCAGCTGAATTGCTGTATAATGCTGTATAATGGGTATCCTTATTTTTCAGCTTTAATAAATAGCTTTCACACATTCAGTTCTTCCAACAAACGGTATTTTCCATTTTACATTTGGTTGAGTATGTGCTGATATATCACAGTGTATTTAATTTGCATTTTTCTGGTAGCTAATGAAGTTAATCACCTTTTCACATGCTTAATAGTCATATGGGTATCCTCTTTTGTGAACAGTTGTCTTTTACCCAAAAAGCTATTGAATTTCTTTCTTATTGATATATAGGATATCTTTAGTATTTAAGTTGTGAGTTCCTTGTTTTATACCCATCTATATTTTCTCTGTTGTCTCTTTATTTTTCTATGGATCTATGAACTAGTGTGTTCTCTTGTTCTGTGAGTTGCTTTTCTAGTCCCTCAATGCATATTTTAATAGCAACATTAACATTAATATAGTCTAATCATTTTCTTGTATATATGTATATATTTTGTGTGTCTTTTTCAAAAGTTTTTTTGCCTCTTAAAGTTTTCTGTTAGAAACTTTAATATTTTATCTTACACATTTGAGCTCTAATCTATGTGGAATGGATAGATTTGTATTCAGATTAAGATGGAGGCCAAAATGCATTTTTATTACAGATAGCTAATGTCCTAAAACTGTTTATAAAGAAAAAAAAAAAATGCCCATTGCCTTATACCTGCCAGGAATGACCAGTATTCACTGTGTGGATGGAAGAAAGTTTACTCCAAATTTGCTTTCAAAGAGAGGAAAAGACAACAGGGTCAATGATCAGAGATGAAGACCCTTTATTCTTTTTGCTCACACCTTTATTGGTCCTTTAGGATAATCTTAAGTCTTTAACACTGTTTCTCAAGCACGTGATGTGCATCATGGGGTTTTCCTGGAACTAGGAGGATCAGTTTACAGGAATGAAAGATATGATGTGCTAATTTGCATGTTCTAAGAGTTCTGAAAAACATAGCCTAGGAGACAATGCATACATTTCTTATATCACAGGGCTGCTGTTTGGCCCAAGATAGCTTTGGGGAAGAAACTCCATGGATCATTCCTACAGCAGAGTTAACACGCAAGCCTTGGCATTCCAAAGGTCTATCCCTTCTCCAAAACCTTCCATTGCCCCCAGCGACCTCCATGTTACTAAGCAACCAGGTATTTTGGATGAATTCATGCTCTACTCTAACCCCAATATATATCTTTACAAATTGAGTGACTATATATGTAAGTTAATTTTAGAGGTTCACAATTTTATTCCACTGGTCAGACATGCTTTTTGTGCTTGGCTTCAGGTTTAACCTTGCACTAATTTTACCTTATCTTCATTTAATCATCTTTCCAAGTGACATTTGTCCTAATCACACTTTCCTTCCTCTTCTTAAAGAGTGTTTTGGTTATATTTGGGCCATATATATATATTTTTTAATTTTAGAATCACTTTGTAAATTAAAAAGAATCTCCTGGAATTTAAATGGAAATTTTATTGAATCTATAGGTTAATTTAAGAAAAAAAAAATGATCTTTGAGATACTGGGTTTTATAATTCACAATCTCTCAATTTATTTAGATGGTCTTTACAATTTATCAATAAAATTGTTTCCATGTAGAGATCGTTATGAATTTCATTAGATATATTTTAACAAATATTTTTATCACTATTTTAATGTATATCTTTTCTTTCTAATCTTCCACTTGTCAGTATGGGAACATGGGGCATGTCAGTATGGGGCATCTGGGTGGCTCAGTGGGTTAAGCCTCTGCCTTCAGCTCAGGTCATGGTCTTGGGGTTCTGGGATCAAGCCGCTCATGGGGCTCTCTGTTCAGCAGGGAGCCTGCTTCCCCTTCTCTCTCTGCCTGCCTCTCTGCCTACTTGTGATCTCTCTGTCTGTCAAATAAATAAAAATCTGAAAAATAAAATTACCTTTAAGTATTTGCATTATTCTTTTTGTTGTTGTTGCTATTTGTTACATTATTTCTAATGGTTTTCTGGAGATAATTTGGATTTTCTTGGCATTAATCATGCAATGTGCAAATATATAAATTTTCAGTACAATATTGTATAAATGAGAGATAATTTTCATTTTTACTTAGAAACATTTCCAAAGTTTTATCATTGATTATAAGGTTTCCTTTAGGTTTTTGTAAGTCTTCCTTATCAGACTATGGAATATTACATCTATATCTAGTTTGTTAAATGTTTATGATAGTTGAAGAGGAAGAATTTCCTCTATCCTTCAATGTTCTTCTAGCTGGTGAAGAATTAAATTGATATAAGGCAGATTAACAGGAGCAAATCTAATTTGATAACAAACAAATGGAGACTCCACACAGATATGGAAATTCCAAAGACAGACAACATGATACTTACATATGCTCAGAGAGGGACTTGAGGATACAAAGGGGAGAGAGATCCTTGTCAGTAAGGTGAAAGATGTTTCCAAAACAAAGGTTGTCCTACTGTGCAGATAAATTTCTTAGTAAAGAGGAATCTCTGTTAATAGCTCTCTTCCTGGTACAAAGAGGCAATTGAGGGGAAAGTAAAGAGATTTTCTTTAATCTGCTGGGTTTGATAGATATTAACTCAAAATAATGTTCATGTCAAAGTGACCTATCTTGGGGCTGCCTGCCCTTGGCCCCTAAATGATGGAGTATTGAGTTTTCTCAAATGATTTCTTCATCTATTGTAATGATCATATTTTTCCTTCTATTTTCTTTTTTTTCCCCCATTCTTTCTTTTCTAACTTTCTCAGAATGGACCCAAAATTATTTTTAACATTTTCAATTTTATAATAAATGTTTCACTAACCACAGCTTTTGATGTGGTACCAAAGTTGTGATGTGTCATGCATTTATTATTTTACATTTTACATTTTATTTTTTTTTTAAAGATTATTTATTTATTTGCCAGTGATAGAGGGAGAGAAAGCGAGCAAGCACAGGCAGACAGAGAGGCAGGCAGAGGCAGAGGGAGAAGCAGGCTCCCTGCCGAGCAAGGAGCCCGATGTGGGACTCGATCCCAGGATGCTGGGATCATGACCTGAGCCGAAGGCAGCCGCTTAACCAACTGAGCCACCCAGGCGTCCCTACATTTTACATTTTAGTAAAAATATATTTTAATTTATATTTTTCTTATTTGACTCATGGATTATTTAAGAGTAGGCTTTTAGTCTCTAAGAATTTAGGCTTCTTTTCTAGATGTTTTGTTTAATCTAGCTTAATTCCATGTGGTCAGAAAACATACTCTAAATTATTTCTTTACTTTTTTTGTTTTTGAAATTTTTGAGACTTTGTTACATAGCATATGGTCTAATTTGGTAAATTCTTGTACACCTGAAAAATGTAAATGTTGCAATGTGTGCACATTTTATGTAAGTTCACTGTAATTTTATGAATTCTAGTTTTATGAATATTTAAATGTGCACACTACATTATTAATATATATGATCAGCAAATAACATTGGCTTGTTTGCATACCTGAAAACTTGAATATCTTATCGAAAAAAATTCAGATTTTAGTAGGAAATGATATTGCTCTTCTGATGCACCCAAATCATTTTCTACAAGTTGTACATTTAGAGTCTAGATATGGGTCTATTTTGATAATACTTATAATATCTATGTCTATATCTATATCTATAAGACTCACTTGCCTTACATATCCAATACCACAATACCATGTTTTAATTTTTTGGTATATAGCTAAAATTACAATGCTAACTTCTGTTGGTTTTCCCAATAGAAATGAAAGGGAACACAAAGGTCATTAGAAAAGAAACCCTTGTTTGGGGTATGAGGAAAAGCTATACAGTATGGTGGGAGAATTTAGTTAGCACAAAATAATTGATGAAGTATAGGTATTTTTGAAATCTACATAGAATAAAAAATGATTTTTAGAAGGAAAAACTTTGTTAAAGACTTGCACTGGCCAGACATTTCTGCAAAGAAGACATCCAGATGGCCAACAGACACATGAAAAAGTGCTCCATATCACTCGGCATCAGGGAAATACAAATCAAAACCACAATGAGATATCACCTCACACCAGTCAGAATGGCTAAAATCAACAAGTCAGGAAATGACAGATGCTGGCGAGGATGCGGAGAAAGGGGAACCCTCCTACACTGTTGGTGGGAATGCAAGCTGGTGCAGCCACTCTGGAAAACAGGATGGAGGTTCCTCAAAATGTTGAAAATAGAACTTCCCTATGACCCAGCAATTGCACTATTGGGTATTTACCCTAAAGATACAAATGTAGTGATCCAAAGGGACACATGCACCCGAATGTTTATAGCAGCAATGTCCACAATAGCCAAACTATGGAAAGAACCTAGATGTCCATCAACAGATGAATGGATCAAGAAGATGTGGTATATATACACAATGGAATACTATGCAGCCATCAAAAGAAATGAAATCTTGCCATTTGCAACAACATGGATGGAACTAGAGCGTATCATGCTTAGCGAAATAAGTCAAGCAGAGAAAGACAACTATCATATGATCTCCCTGATATGAGGAAGTGGTGATGCAACATGGAGGCTTAAGTGGGTAGAAGAATAAATGAAACAAGATGGGATTGGGAGGGAGACAAACCATAAGTGACTCTTAATCTCACGAAACAAACTGAGGGTTGCCGGGGGGAGGGGGTTTGGGAGAAGGGGGTGGGATTATGGACATTGGGGAGGGTATGTGATTTGGTGTGTGCTGTGAAGTGTGTAAACCTGGTGATTCACAGACCTGTACCCCTGGGGATAAAAATATATGTTTATAAAAAATAAAAATTAAAAAAAAAAAATTAAAAAAAAAAAAAAAAAAAAAAAAAAAAAAGACTTGCACTGGCTATTCCAAATGATAAAACAGTAGAACAGAAAACCTCCCCCTAAATAACAACATGAACTTCATAGTACAGTATAAAATCAACAACAGTAAAGAGATAAAATTCAACCAAATAAAATTGATAAGAATGTTTTTCATTTAATTGACAATAAAGGAGATTTACGTTTGGAGATTGCCATTTATATGTGTGAAATGCTTGATCTTGAGTTTAGTTTTTTACTTTTAATGAGAGAATTGACAAATTTGCAATTCTTACAGAAAAGAAGATTAAAAATCTTAATCCATCTCTAAGGTCTCAAAAAGATTTGGCAGCTCAAACTATAAAGGAGTATAAACCTATTTGAATATTAATTCAAATATAAAAATTTGATTATCAATTTTTTAAATGTGTACATTCACAGTATTTTAGTTTGTTATTATTTGATTCCAGTGAGTCTAGGACATAAGTCACAAGCCATGCTAAATTCTGCAATGCAGTTTGCAACTGAAAATTAAATATTACCTTTTAATATCCTTTTTGAGCTCTATTAGGAATTCAGAAATTCAGTTGTTTTTAGGCCACACAACCTATATGCAGTGCCTACTAATTACAGCAACATTCTCCTGAGCCAGGAACTTCCTAAAACATTCTCCATATTCTGAAAAGACTCCTGAGAAGACTCATTAATTAAAATTTTAAAAAATACCTATATAAAGATGTTTGTGTATGTGTGTGTGTACTCATGTGTGTAATAGATTAATGTCTGTTTCTGTTTGTAACTGATTTAGAGCTCCAAACTCAGAAACATTTGGCATTTTACCATAAGAAACTATGAATTTCTTCTTTGTAGTTTCTTGATAGAAATCATTTCTATTTTTTTCAATTTGGAGTTAACGTCTTTGAAATAAAATTACAGCTATACACATATAATACTTAAAATTCACAAATGTTAAATAAAGATGTAATCATCAATTAATTTCATTTATAAAAACATTTGTGGTATAAATTGAGAATATCTGAAATATCAAGTGTATTCTAAATATATAAAACAAGGAATTTTTAAAGCACAATTTTAATAATTTTAACCCAGTCTGAATATAATAAACTGAATATTTATATCACCTCAAAACTTTTTTGCAAAATTCTAACCCCCGATGTGATACTATGATGTAAAGTTTTTGGGAAGTGACTAGACCCAGAGAGTGGAGTTCTTATGAGTGGGATCAGTGCCCTAATAAAAGATAACCTACAGAGCTCTCTCACATCTTTCTACCATATGAAGTTACAAGGAGACGTTGGCAGTCTGCAAATGTTCCACATCACAGCCTGACCACTCTAGCACCCAGATGTCTGACTTGCAGATTCTAGAACTGTGAGAAATATTTTTTTCCCCTAAGTCATCCAGCCTATGATATTTTGCTAGAGCAGCCCAAACAAACTAATGCACTAAAATTCTACAGGAGAGATTATTTCTTAGTCATCATAAATATAGTTATCCCTTTCAATAACTAGAGACTAAACATAAGAGGGGTTTTTAGAGTTTATCTCCATCTGAAGCTCCCTTTCTTTGGCAGTAGGTCATAATCAGTTACAGTCTAGCTGAGATGCAAAGAAATAATTTGGAGTTTCATTTGTATTAAATAGAGAACTAGAGAACCTCTTATCTTCTAGCATCTCTTTTGCTGCTCCAACAGCTACCCTTTACTTCTCTGATTATTTATTCAGTTATGGTTCTTCAGTTATTTATTCAGTTATGGTTCTAATAACTACCCCTACATTTATGATATATTTCCATTCATATAATTACCTTCTTTTCATTTAAGAGAACTATTCAGTGGGTTCAAATTGCATAAGAAAATTTATAGTTTCCTCTTGGAGCTTTGCTTTCTCCATTATCTCAAAACACAGAGTTATACCTACTGACCTGAGTTTATCATGTCTTCTCAATCTTCTTTTCCCCAGAAGAATCTAACATAATCATAACTTCCTTTGTTCATAATTTATTTTTCAGACAAGTAGAGAGAAACATGTGTTTATATATTTAATTAATGAAGAAATCTTTATGAAATGTTATCTCCACAATTTACACATATTTCAAAAAGTAAACAAACCACCTGTATATATTAAGATATATTATAAAGAAAACACAACATAAGTAGCATTACATGGCAATCAGAAACAACATATTTTAATTTAATATTCCCAACCATCTATTTCAGTATAAGATCCTATATTATTGCTAAAGACAGTGAGTTTATAGAGGGTATAACGCAGTGGTTTACAACAGAGTTGACTTAGTTCCCTAGGAAACATTTTGCAATATTTGGGAACATTTTTGATTGCCATGAATAGGAGGTCATGACTAGACAGTGGAGGCCAGGAATGCCACTGAACATCCTATAGTTCACAGAATGCATTCACCTAACCAAATTTCCCCTCATTCACACAAACACTGAAGATTACCCATTTAAAAATATTAATAGTGCTGACACTGAGACTCTCTAATATATAGGATAGTTTGTCTGCAATCACACTGTCAGTAACTAGTAGTGCTGGAATCAACATTTTCATAGAAGATATACATTATTTGTTTAAAATTTATTTTGAAACTTATTTCTTAAAAGTCTGTCATAAATTGTTTTTTTCTCTATATTTTGTGGTTGGTAATGTTCACTTCTATGACATTATTAAAACCAATCCTAGTCAATATAGACATTCTTCAACAAAATGGATAGAGTTACATATACTTATCTAGATATATATCTCCCTTAATTAAATCCATTAAGTGGATCTTTCTCAATACAAGAATTAAGACCAAACTGGTCAGTTTTGTTTTGTTTTGGTTTTGGGTGTTGGATTATTTTTCCCTAATACTGTTGCATATAACTGACTATAACACTGTATATGTTTAACATATGCAATATGGTAATTTGATACAAATATATGTTACAAAATGATTATCAGAATAAGGTTAATCATTCATCATTTGCCATAATAACTTTTGCATGTGTGTAAGGTGAGAACATTTAAGATCTACTCTTAGGAAATTTCAAGTTTATGAACAACCTTTCATATGTTACTTCGGGATGTAGGTTTCTCCACAATCGGGTCATAAGTATCTCAAATTCCACTCCGCCAGAGCAATCATTTATATTTCCTTGGTCATAATATAGTGTTTCTAATATGTCTATTTTCTTTCATGCATTATACTTGGTTGTAATACATTTTATTTCATCTCAACTTAAACGTTATGTTTATTCCTGGAAATGTAAGGATGGTTCAAAAAAACAAAAATTAACTAATGTAATACACCAGATTAACAGAGGTAAGATAAAACATGATCTTTTCAACTGATGCAGGAAAAAAATTGACCAAAATAATGACCAAAAAATCCTTTTATGATAAAATCACTCAACAAGTTATGTAATACAAGGAAACTACTTCATTATAACATTATTCATATATAAAAAATCCACAGGGACTATTATACTGAATGTTGAAAGACTAAAATCTTTCCTCTAAGATCAGGAACAAGGCAAATACACCAGCTTTGCCACTTCAATTAAACAGAGCACTGGAAGAAGAAATAGGCAAGAAAGGAAATAATAGACATTGAAACTGAAATGAAAAAGTAAAGTTATCTCTGTTCACAGATGATGTGATTTTATACGCAGAAATCCCTAAAGATTCCACAAAAAAAAAAAAAAAAAAAAAAAACTTGTTAGGACTAATAAATGAATTCAATAAATTAGCAGGATACAATTTCAATGCTAAAGAATCAGTTCCACTCTATATACAAACAACGAATAATCTGAAAAGGATTGTAAGAAAACAGCTCCCTTTACAAAAGCACCAAAAATAAAATACTTAAGAATTAATTTAGCCAAGCTGTTAAAAAACATATATGATTTAAACTATAGAACATAACTGAAAGAAGCTAAAGGAGCCATAGATGGAAAAATATTCCATCTTTATGGATTGGAAAATTAATATTTTAAGATGTTATTACTATCTCCAAAATGATCTACAGTCTTAATGCAATCTCTTTCAAAATCCCAGTGATTTTTTTATTGTTGTTAAAACAGAAAAAGCCATTCTAAAATCCATATAAAATCTCAGCTATCTCAAATACCCACAAAAAATCATGAAAAAGAAGAACAGAGTTGAAGGACTCACACTTCCTAATTTCAAAATTTACTATACTACAGAAATCCAAGCAATATTATACAATAACAATAGACATATAGACCAATAGAGTGGAATAAAGTACCCATAAATAAACTCTCAAAAAACATGAGTTTTGACAAGGTCTCAAGATCATTCAAGGACAGTTTTTTCAACAAATAGCACCTGGAAAATTGAATATTCACACTAGAAAAACATAATAAAGTTTGGAGTATTATCTATCACCATATTAAAAAAACAAAAACGAAAAACTCATGGGAGGCCTGGGTGGCTCAGTTGGTTAAGCTGCTGCCTTTGGCTCAGGATATGATCCCAGACTCCTGGGATCAAGTCCCACATCAGGCTCCTTGCTCAGTGGGGAACCAACTTCTTTCTCTGCCTCTGCCTGCCACTCTGCCTGCTTGTGCTCTATCCCTCTATCTCTCTCTGACAAATAAATAAATAAATAAAATCTTAAAAAAAAAAAAAAAAGAAAGAAAGAAACAAAAAAAACAAACAATCTTATAATAAATCAAAGACCTGAATGTAAGGCCTAAAACTAAGAAACTCTTTTTATTTATTTATTTATTTACTTATTTATCTATTTATTTATTTGACAGACAGAGATCACAAGTTGGCAGAGAGGCAGGCAGAGAGAGAGGAGGAAGCAGGCTCCCTGCGGAGCAGCCCTGCGGAGCAGAGAATCCAATGTGGGGCTCAATCCCAGGACCCTGGGATCATGACCTGAGCCGAAGGCAGAGGCTTTAACCCACTGAGCCACCCAGGTGCCCCTAAAACTAAGAAACTCTTAAAAGAAAATTTAGACCAGAGATTACAACATTGAAATTGCCAATGGTTTCTTGGATACGACAACAAAACATGGTAAGTAAAAGGAAAAAAAAATAGACAAATCGAACTTCATGAAATTTAAGAATGTTTTGTGCATCTTTATATTTTCAGAGTAAAAGGCAAAAAAAAGTAGCTTATAATTCAAAAATGGACACAGGAGTTGAATAAACTTTTCTTCAAAGAAGTGTCAGATAACTGCAAGAAGTTCAACATCTCTAATCATTAGGGAAATGTAGATCAAACTTATAGTAGATACCACCTCACACATATTAGGATAACTACTACCAAAACAAAACAAAATAGAAAATAAATGCTGACAAGAGTGTGAAGAAATTGAAACACTTGTGAACTATTGCAGGAATGTAAAATGGTACAGCTATTGTGGGGAAAAAAATAAATAAACAAGTTTCCTCAAAATATTGCAGTTCTGGGGGTTGCCTGGGTAGCTCGTAGGTTAAGCAGTTTGACTTCAGCTCAGGTCATAATCTCTGGGTCCTGTTAGAGAGCCCTGAGTTGGGCTTTTCTCTATTTATTTCTCTCTTCCACTCCCCCTCCCCGCTGCTTGCTCTCTCTCTCTCTCTCTCTCTCTCAAATAAATTAAAAAAACCTCAAAATCTTAAAAAAAAATTTGCACTTCTGGGTATACCCATAAGCTTTGAAGATAAGGTCTCAAAGAGATCTTTGTTACACCCATGTTCATAGTAACATTATTCACAAATAATGAAAATAGCTAAAATATTTATAGACAGTTGAATAGATAAGAAAAATATCATATATAAAAATTAATATATATAATATTGAATATATATTATAATAAAGTATTATTCAGCATTATAAAGGAAGGAAATTGTCACATATGTTACAATATGGATTAACTTTGAGGACATTATACTAAGTGAAATACGGCAGTCTCAAGAAGACAGAGACTATATAATTCCACTTATACGAAGTGCCTAGAGTAGTTCAAATCAAATAAGGTAGAATGGTGTTTCCAGAGTCTAGGTGAAGAGGAGAAAGAGGAGCTATTGTTTAATGGGTACAGAGTTTTAGATTTACAATATGAAACAAGTTCTGGCAATTTCTGATGACACTGCTTCCACAATATGAATGTTCTATACAGTTGTATACTTTAAGTGGTTAAGATGGCAAATTTTATGTTATGTGTGTTTTATTATAATAAAAATGAGAAAATGAATGTGGCAATATCAAATTTGGATAAGGGAAAATATAATTATTAATCATGTGACATGTCAAAATTCATTTTAATCCCTTCAAAAGATAAATAGACATTATATTTTAAATAGGTTTTAAACAGTAAAGAATATATTTAGGGAAATTTTTCAAAACATGGAGAATGAGGGATTGACATGCATGAATATATTATTTGCAGAGGTATAACATTGAAACATCAGAAAATAGCTAAGTATCAATAAAATGAAAGTTCAATAAATTCTATTGTGATAACTAAATTAACATAAATTTTTCATGAAAACTATATAGATAATGAAAATAGCTATACAACTCAATTTATTGTTTTAATTTCCATTCAAAAAAATTCATTCCCTTTAGTAGACAGTTCTGAGTTGTGACAAATACATAGTCATGTAACATATGCCATCACAATCAATTATACACAACAATTCTATCATGCCAAAAAATTCTGTTATCATTCTCCTTGATTTGACTACTCAACTCATCCTCAAACAATGGAAAGCAGGCATCTGTTCTGTCACTATAATTTTGATTTTCACAGAATTTCATATGAATGGAATCATATAATATGTGTATTTTCCAGTCTGACTTCTTTCACTTGCAATGAATTTAAATTCATCTATGTTGTTTTGTGCATCAAGAGTTCATTCCTCATTATTAGTCAGTAGTTTTCTATATACTATTTCATGTAACAAGATGGGTTATTCTTTCAACAGTTGAATAACATTTTAGTTTCCAGTTTTGATGTTATGATTCTACTACATGAATAGAGTACAGGTAATTTAATCAGTATTTGAAGGGTGTCATACTTTAGATTAGAACACTTTCTACTTCTTATCTCATCATCAGATTTTCAGACATAGGCAATTATGAATTTAGGAAAAATATTAAAATTGAAAGTAAAATTTTTAATTTACTCATTATTGTCCTTCTATAAGAAGTTACTTTTGTTTGGAAGTTAGTTTTGTTAGTTTTTCTTCTATAAGAGTTAGATTTGAATATATTTTCTCATAAATAAAAGACTTCTGAGCTAAATCAGTTTTTAAACATTGAGTTTCCTCCTCCAAACAAAATCTTATCTTACTTTTAGGAATTTGGAGAAAAACAAAATTAGAAAAATACAAAAAAAAAAACCCAAAACAACAACAACAACAAAACAGCTATGTAATCATAGAGATAATTTTTCTTGATTTTCTATTAAGAGTTAGATCAGATATCTAAAAAGTAATATAAAATAATTATTCTCCAGTTCTCTGAAAAGGCTCAAAAGAGATTGGAGCGCCTGGGTGGCTCAGTGGGTTAAAGCCTCTGCCTTCGGCTCAGGTCATGATCCCAGGGTCCTGGAATCGAGCCCCACATTGGGCTCTCTGCTCTACAGGGAGCCTGCTTCCTCCTCTCTCTCTCTCTCTCTCTCTCTCTCTGCCTGCATCTCTGCCTACTTGTGATCTCTCTCTGTCCAATAAATAAATAAAATCTTAAAAGAGAGAGAGAGAACTGCACTTCACAATGGAAAAACACCTAAATATCCTCTTTATGCATTTCTTTTTTCTTTCTTTCTTTTTTTTTTTAAAGATTTTATTAATTTATTTGATAGACAGCACAAGTAGGCTGAGAGGCAGGCAGAGATAGAGAAAGAAGCAGACTCCCTGGTGAGCAGAGAGCCCAATGTGGAGCTCCATCCCAGGACCCTGGGATCATGACCTGAGACAAAGGCAGAGGCTTTAATCCACTGAGCCACCCAGGCGCCCCTGCATTTATTTTTTTCAAAGGTTTATTTATAATGGTAACTCTTCTTACACAGAATCACTTTCATCTTTTCCCCGTATTTTAGATCTACCTTTTTCCTTGAATAAGGAAATATGTTTTTTAAATGTAAATCAGTTTAGATGTTCAATTTATCTATCATTAATATGATCAATGCTCAAACCTCCTACCTTGCAAAAGTAAACCATGGTGTTCAAAGGTCTTAAATGAAAGAGTAGTATTAAACAAATCAAAACAAAACAAAACTTAGATACAGTTATTCCAGTAAAGATGATCTATGATTCTAACTGACCATAACTGATGGCAAAGAGAACAGATGTAACAATGATTTCTAGCTCTTAACATTCATAATTCTTATTATATATTATATTTTATATTTTTATATTATATTTTTATAATATATTTGTATTTATACTATTTTATAAATACATTTTATATTATATTATATTTTATAATATAATTATATTATATTTGTATTCATTAATCTTAATTGCTCATGCTTATTTCTAATATATTTTGATGGAGGAATCTTTCTCATTAGCATCTTTAATCTTTAAAAGTATTGGCAATTGGAGGTACATGGGTGGCTCAGTTGCTTAAGGGTCCAAATCTTCATTTCCACGTGGGTCATGATCTCAAGGTTGTGAGATTGAGGGCCCCCTACGGCTCCACACCGAGGGAGGAGTCTTCTTGGGATTCTCTCTCTCCCCCTCCTTCTGCCCCATCCTCTCGGCTCTTGTGTGCTCTCTCTTTCTCTCCCTACAATAATTACAAATCTTAGAAAGTGTTGAGAATTGTAGTTGGATATTTTTCTAAATAGAAGCAATTATTTGTGCTATTTCACTGAAGAAAAGGGTCAATTCTTCTGGTATAAAACATAAACAAAATCTTGGTGACTCTTAATCTCACAAAACAAACTGAGGGTTGCCGGGGGGAGGGGGTTGGGGAGAAGGGGGTGGGATTATGGACATTGGGGAGGGTATGTGATTTGGTGAGTGCTGTGAAGTGTGTAAACCTGGTGATTCACAGACCTGGGGATAAAAATATATGTATATAAGAAAATATATGTTTATAAAACATAAACAAAATGAAAATTAACTCTCATCACTAAAATTTCTACACATTTCAATAATGAATATAGCCAAGCGTTTTAATAGAGTTAAAAAATAACAGAAGTTATGTTGTTCTTCAGCAGACCATCGCAGCTTGGAAGGGCTCACATATTTATTTCACTTCAGAAAATTCTTATCTCTGATATACCTCTGCTGGAGTTTCTGTTGTTTCTCTTGCTCTACAGCATTGAAGAGTGATTAATCCAACCCAGTATAAAATTTAGCAAGTACTGTTCTTTGGCCAATCCAATAAGCCTGAGGAAGTCTGCTTATGAAGTCTGCTTCATTACCCTGAGACATCGTTCCTCTGTGTTCATTGTATATTATTGATTCAAGTATATAGGTCCAGATTCTGCTGAAATAAATGTACCTGGAAGCTGATGTGAAAATATATGAATAGCTGATGGCTGGAATTGACCTTAGAAGTTTAATAGCTTGATTTCTCAGAGAGGGTCACTGATACTCATTACATCTTATTCAAACCATTAGACTGATCAATGCAGTATTGTTTTTTATGATTCATTTGCTAGACTTTTCTTGAAACTGAAGTTATAGCATTTTCAAGCTAGAAGAGATTTTACAAATGATAAAACTAAAGGTACAGGAAGGTTAACCATCTTTTCTTCTATTCACTCTTCTGAAACTGGATTCTATTTTATTTTTAATTTGAATGCAATATAAGGGTAATTAGAAATATGCCCTATTAGCTCTCTTCTAGCCTAGCCCAGACCTATTTGCTAGATGAACAGACTCCAAAAGCTTGATTTTATGGTTTAAAAATACTTTGATAGAGAAAGCCATCTAAAGAACAAAGTCATTCAAGCAACCATCAAAAACTTGTTGGGGATTTTACATATGGCATATAGTAAAAAATCAGTCAGTCCTCTGGCACAGACCTTTGAAAAGTTTGATTACATCACAGCCCTGAAAAGTTTTTGTAACTGTCCTATATCACAAGGTCATATGTCACTATAAGAAACATAATGAAAAATTCTGTCTTATAATACATTCATTTGTCACATTAGGTTATTTATTGATTTCAGCAAATGACATGGGTCTACTATTATTTCTTTTAAATCTTATTCAGTATCCTTCTGTGTGTGATATCAAAATTATCTTTAAATGTTAATTTAAAGGTTTTAAATCCATAAGCAGAATAATTTTTAGAGTCTAAATTACCAAAATCAAAAGATAAATAAAACTGAAAAGTTATATTTTCAGTACTAAAGTCATAGCAATCATTTTTCTATTGGTGATCATTTTGGCTCATCATTCAATTTTTTTATCTACTGATGTCTATATACAGACTTTTATTCCCATCAGAAAAAAAAATGACATGCACAATTGTGCATATGAACTCAGAGGATTTAAGGTTGCTAAAATACATCCACATATCTCACTGAACTTCAGATTAAAAAATATCTGCATGAATTAAATTCAAAGATGAAAATATCAGTATTTACTTCAGAAGAAGGATGACATTCATTTTAAATGCCTAAAATTTAAGCTCAGTGTAATTGAACAATTGACAGCTGAAGTTGACAGATAGTGCTTTAACATTTTTAATAATGTCATGTCACATGAAGGGAAAAAAAGCAAATCCTCTTAACCAGTCACTATTCCAAGCAGAAAGAGTAATAATATAAATATCCAATAGTATTTTCACTCTCGAGTATAATTAAGAATGGATTTTGTAACTTGAAATATAATTCTCTTAGGGAAATGTGTCATATTACTCAAAATTCACATTAGGAATATTTGCAGATTAATATTTTTATTGTTTGAGTGGCAAAAATAATGTGTGTGGATTTAAGCCAAGTAATGATCTACACTAAGCAGTTCAGTTATGGTATAAGAAAGGAACAGCTGGTTGTCAACAGTGTTTACTGTGACTTTAACAGACAACAGCAGCTACAGAATGCAGCCTTAATGAAGGAGAAGCTCTAAAGCTGCCTGTGGATAGAATTACAAATGTTTTGGGAATGTCACAGTAATTTGTTTTCTTCTAAGGGTAACCAAATAAATCTGAGATTTCATTGCCTAAAAGAGGTGAAGTCCACAAGATATGAATGTTAACAAATTCTTCAGGCTCTTTGAACACTAGTTTCATTTATTCTTTCTATTTTTCACTCCGTAAGTGCTATATTATTAGCATGGAGCGAAGGGAATAAATCCTCACAATTGTTTGACAAGCTAAAGTTCAGTACTATGGGGCTGCATCAATTTGAATTTCATGTATCACTATTTCCCTTGACATTTTACCATAGGGGAATCCCACACATTTCCCAGGCTTCCATAAGAAGTATGGGAGGATATTTGGAGCATGTAATGAATGGATACACAAGAGATTGTGAGAACTTAAGTCAATGTAATTTGTCATTTGGTATGTAGAATTAGACTTTAATTGGAAATGAGCTGAGTATTTCAAAAGCAGAAGTGCAGTATCTAAGTTATTTAGTGTCAGGAGGAAGATGAATGTGTGACAGAAATTAGGAGGCGATGAAAGATTAAGGTGGGCAAGTGCAATAAAATATGCTTTGGCTCATAGTGGTGGTGTGAGTTGAAATAGAGGAAAATCCAAAGTAGAACAGATACTCAGATTCTCTTCTTGTCGGTTGTTTCAACATGATTCTGTAAAACATCGTTTGCTAAAATGAAAGCTAACCAAGTCTATCGACTAATTCTGGACTATTAACAGATTGTTGTTGCATTAAGTTTTATTAGATCACAGTGACAATCATCTATTCAGGTATTGCCTGTGACTGATTTAGTACTGCACGGGCCAGGCTGAATAACTGAAACAGAGACTATGTAGCCTCCAAACTCCAAAATATTCATTGTCTGAACTTTACAAAAAAAAAAAAAAAAAAAAAAAGTTTGCCAGCCCCACTATAGATGTGAGAAAGTCATTGAAGGTTTGGGATCCATGAGTGGCTCAGTCACTTAAACATCCAACTCTTGGTTTTGACTCAAGTCATGATTTCAGGATCCTGAAATCCAGACCTGTGTGGGGCTCTTCACTCACAGGAGAGTCGGCTTCCTTTGTCTCTCTCTCTCTCTGCCCCTCCCCCCAGCTTGTGCATTCTCTCTTTCACTCTCTCAAATAAATAAATAAAATCCTTAAAAAAAAAAAATTGAAAATCCCAACTCCCAATGAGTTTGTATTCTATAAGGACAAATAAGGAAACAAAGTAAAAACTAACTAAATAACTATAAATTAGAAATAATAAATCACATGAGAGAAAAAAAACGAGGTAATTGGTGTCATTAATGTGGGTATGGTAAAATTGAAGGATTGCAACACTGTACAAGATGATTAAGTTAGCCTCCTTGAAAGGCAACTTTTTTTTTTTAAGATTTTATTTATTTGTGTAGATTGCTTTAGGTAGCATAGACATTTTCACAATATTTATCTTCCAATCCAGGAGCATGGAACATTTTTCCATTTCTTTGTGTCTTCCTCAATTTCTTTCAGGAGTACTTTATAGTTTTCTGAGTATAGATTCTGTGCCTCTTTGGTTAGGTTTATTCCTAGGTATCTTATGGTTTGGGGTGCAATTGTAAATGGGATTGACTCCTTAATTTCTCTTTCTTCTGTCTTGCTGTTGCTGTAGAGAAATGCAACTGATTTCTGTGCATTGATTTTATATCCTGACACTTTACTGAATTCCTGTACAAGTTCTAGCAGTTTTGGAGTGGAGTCTTTTGGGTTTTCCACATTTAGTATCATATCATCTGCAAAGAGTGATAATTTGACTTCTTCTTTGCCGATTTGGATGCCTTTACTTTCCTTTTGTTGTCTGATTGCTGAGGCTAGGACCTCTAGTACTATGTTGAATAGCAGTGGTGATAATGTTTATTTGACAGAGAGAGATCACAAGTAGGCAGAGAGGCAGGCAGAGAGAGGAGGAAGCAAGCTCCCTGCTGAGCAGAGAGCCCGATGCGGGACTCGATCCCAGGACCCTGAGATCATGACCTGAGCCGAAGGCAACGGCCTAACCCACTGAGCCACCCAGGCACCCGAAAGGCAACTTTTATGTACAGATGTCATAGTTGTGAAGGAGTGAGCCAAATATATTTTTTCCAGTCAGAGGAAACAGCCTATACAATTCTCTTACGGGGTATATCCCCAGCCATTCTGAGATACAGCAAGCTGTAGAAAGGTAACCAAACCTGAATGAGAGTAATAACAGATGAAGTCAAAGAAGACATAGGAAGCTAGATAGTTTTGTAAGCTTTTGGCTTTTACTCACATGAGACCATGAGTTATGACATTATCTCCTTTCTGTTTTAACATAGGATTATTCCATTTTATTGAGAATGGAGTTGGTGGAAAGAGACAATTAGGAGACAAGCACAGGACTCCTGGAGATAGAGTGTCTATATTCTGAATATATTTTAAAAATAGGTAGTGGAGTACAACCACTCTGGAAAACAACATGGAGGTTCCTCAAAATGTTGAAAATAGAACTACCCTATGACCCAGCAATTGCACTACTGGGTATTTACCCTATATAAACATAGTGATCCGAAGGGGAACATGCACCCGAATGTTTATAGCAGCAATGTCCACAATAGCCAAACTATGGAAAGAACCTAGATGTCCATCAACAGATGAATGGATAAAGAAGATGTGATACATATACACAATGGAATACTACACAGCCATCAAAAGAAATGAAATCTTGCCATTTGCGATGACGTGGTTGGAACTAGAGGGTATCATGTTTAGCGAAATAAGTCAAGTGGAGAAAGACAACTGTCATATGATCTCCCTGATATGAGGAAGTGGAGATGCAACATGGGGGGTTAAGGGGGTAGAAGAAAAATAAATGAAACAAGTTGGGATTGGGAGGGAGACAAACCATAAGTGACTCTTAATCTCACAAAACAAACTGAGGGTTGCTGGGGGGAGGGGGGTTGGGAGAAGGGGTGTGGGGTTATGGACATTGGGGAGGGTATGTGTTATGGTGAGTGCTGTGAAGAGTGTAAACCTGGTGATTCACAGACCTGTACCCCTGGGGATAAAAATATATTATGTGTTTATAAAAAATAAAAAAATTAAAAAAAAAAGTCAAAAGAAGCTCAAGAGCATAGATGACATACATCCTGTTCCATCCAAAATCACTCCACAATTTTGGCTCCTTATTCAAAGCAAATGGCAACCATCTTCTGTTGAAAGTTACTTTTGGGCCGAGCTTAAATATACCTTTTGTTTTACTCACACAATTTAAATTTTTAGCAGGTGGACATGTGTTTCTACATAAAATAATGGAGTGAGAAGCATCATTCTTTGACATATCATTTTTCTATTTCATGTATGTAAAATATATTAATAAAATGAATTAAGGGCCAAAAAATAGGTAGTGGACTACTCTGTCAAAGGGACTGGGTTTGAGAGAAAAATAAAGAAATAAAGTGGGACACTAACAATTTTGGTCTCATCAACTGGAAAGATGATATTGTAATAAACTAAGGAAGGAAGGGCGGCAGACATAGAATGTTTTAGAAACACCAGTAGATCAGTAATGGATATTAAGGTTTTAATGACAATTAGACTCCAGATTATAATAGAGATGCTAAGTAGAAAAAAATCTGGGTTTTGAAAGAGAGGTCTGGTCGAAAGATACACAACTGTGATTTGACAGTATTTTATGACAAGAGGCCAAATGAGTTTACCAAGGTAACATTTGTAACAGAAGAGAGAAGATAAACTCTTAATTCTAGGACCCTTCAATGATTTTCAAAAATATGAAAGGATTCAGCAAGGAAAATTAAGTAGCTCTCAGTAAAATAAGACCCCCCCCAATAAAATAGTACATGGTTTCTTAAGAGCCAAGTAAAGAATTTAAATATCTATTCCTTATAGTAAATTTGTTTCTTTTTCTATTAATTTATAAGATTTTTATTATGAAAATATTCAATCATTTAGTAAAATTGAGAGAATTTTATAGTGATCACATAGATTCACCATACACATTTAGCTATAAACATTTGTTACATATGTATCCATTTTAAGAACTCTATATAGATGGAAACATATAGTATTTGCTCAGATGTTTATCTCAGTCAGCATAAGATTTTGAGAGGCATTCAGGTGGTGTGTATTTTCCACCTAAACATACTTCCAATCTCTTATTACTGAACACCAAAGTTGTTTCCAGTGTTTAACTTAAAAGAAAGCTTCTGCACAAATCAGTCCAATTCATTTTCCATTTTCTTGGGTAACTACCAATGAGTGAAACTGCTGGATCACAGTGTAGATTTTATAAGAAACATTTAGATGTTTATGTTCAGTTTTATAAGAAATGGTTAAAATTTTTCCTAAAGATACGGTCATTTTTGCACATTCACCAAGAAGCTGTGAAATATCCAGTTGTTTCACATCTTTACCATTTTATTAATTCCAGTGCATGTGAGGTGGTCTTTCATTATGCTCTTAATTTACATTGTTTAATGGCTGATTATGTTTAGTAATGCTGCCTGTATTTACTGGACATTTATATGGTTTTGATGGAGTGTCTGCTAAAATTTCACTTATTTTACTGGGTTGTTCCTTTTTTTTTTTTTTTTTTTTTAAAGATCTCATTTACTTATTTGACAGACAGAGAGAGAACATCCATAAGACGAGAATGGGGACAGCAGAGGGAGAGGGAGAAGCAGGCTCTCCACTGAGTAGGGACCCTGATGTAGGACTTGATCCCAGGACCCTGGGACCATGACTTGATCCCAAGGCAGATGCTTAACTGAGTCACTCAGGCTTCCCTGGATTGTTTCTATTGATTTTGTTAACTTTTAAGTATTCTAACTACATGCTGTAAATCAGTATGGCCATATGTTATAAATCTTTGTCAGATATATACTTTACAGATTATTTTATTCTAGTGTGTGACCTGCTTTTTAAAATTTCTTAAATGGGGACACCTGCGTAGCTTAGTTGGTTAAACATATGCCTTCAGCTCATGTCATGATTCCGGGGTCCTGGGATCAAGTAACCCACTGGCCTCCTTGGTTAACAGGGAGCATGCTTCTCCCTCAGCCTGCTGTTCACCCTGCTTTTGCTCTCAGGTAAATAAAATCTTTAAAAAAATGAAATTAATTCTGAAGAAGTTTAATTAGTCATTTGCAATATGTATATATAACCTACATATAGATATTATATTCTTACATAATCTATTATATACATATAGGTAGATTATATAATAATCATATAAATAACTATATATATAGTAATATGTATACATATATATGTTATATATACATATATATATATTTCGTTCTATAATTGCTTTAGGAAATCTTTATGCACTTTATATACTTCCATATCATAAAGATCATATCTTGTGTTTTACTTTAAAAGTATTTTAGCTAATTTGTAGTTAATCTCAATATTATCTTTCATGTATTTATAACCTCAAAATTATTTCTTGAGTGTGGTTTGAAGTAAAGTCAAATTTTATTTTATTTATTTTTTGTTTTTTCTCTGTGGACATCCCACAGAGTTGGGGATGCCAACACAACTGTTGAAAAGGTTTGATAGGATTGATTTGGTGCCTTTGTTAAAGATCAAATGATTGTAAAAGTAAGAATCTATTTCTGGACTCTCTATTCTAACTTATAGCTCTATTTATTAATCTGTATGCCAATACCACTTTATCTTGATTAATGCAGTTTTATAATAAGTTTTGAGGTCAGTAATATACCATTCCTTTTATTATGGTAAACTCTGTTCCCCTTTATCTCAGAAACTACTTTTTATGTTAGAAGTTTATTTTATCTGATATTAATGTAGCTATTCCATCTTTCTTATTCTTTTGGTTTGTATGGTATAGAATTTTCCTTTAAGTTATTTTCAAAGCATCTGTTTCTTTGTATTTAAAAGACATTTCTCATACATAGCTCATAGTTAGAATTTTCTTTATTGTCTGTTCTGACAATTTTTACTTCATTAACATTAAATGTAGTTGTTATTACAGCTTTATTTATATATACTATTTTTAAATTTACTTTATTTATCCCCTCCAGTTTTTCCTTCTGTTGCTCCTTTCCTACTTTTTTTGTGATTCTTACTCTATTTTACAGTTCCGTTTTTAGTCTTTGATAGCTATGCCTATTTGGTGTTATCACTATTGGTTGCTCTGGGTGTTACAATATGCACACTTAACTTTTCATGGTACACATCATTAAATTATTCTGCTTTATGTGAAATATAGGTACCTTGCCACTGTATATATTCATATTCCAAACTCACTGGCCTTTATGTCACCCAGGGACTATGTTTTAGATCCGTATGTAGTATTAACTTTGCTTTGAAAGGACATAAGAATATTATCCAAACTAAGACAAGGAAACTCATTTATGTCTAGCATAAAACCTGCTATTTCTGATGCTGTTCATTCATTCTTGGAGATTCCATTTTCCCTCAGATACAGTTTCCTTTCCTCTCAAGAATGTCTTCAGCATTTCTTATACTGCACATCTGCTGGAGATGAATTCTCTTGATTTCCTTTCATCTGAAAATGTCTTTCTCCTTAATTTTTGGTTGACATTTTGGCTTGAATCTCATTTTTGTATGTGTTTGTTTTCTGTTACCCACCCCTGCCTTCAGTAGGTTCAGTAGTTTGCTCCATGCTTGCCTGTTTCAAGAGTCAACCAGAAACTTGGGCACATTTCATAAAGCACTCCGTGCGCTCAACATAGACAACTTTCCTTTCTAAAACGTACTCATTTCCCAGGGGCCATCATTACCTAAATTCTTTCTTTTATTCTTAAGCCAGAAAGATGGCAAAAATATCAGAATTTTCTGTCCCAAATAGTGCTATAGCTGAGATCTAACTTCAGGCTAAAAATCAAAGGAAAAAAAAAAAAAAAAAAGAAAAGATTCACTTCATGCTGATTCTGTCTTAGAATTTTATATTTATAAAAGCATAACAGTTTATTGATATATAATTCTCAAATCATAAAGTCCACCCTTCTAAAGTACGTAATACGGTGATTTCCAAAATACTGGTAGAATTGTGCAATCAGCACCTCCATCTAAATTTAGAATATTTTCATCATCCCCAAAATGTCCTCCCTGTAGCCATTAGGAATCATTCTATTAAAAATAATGTTTTATGTATTTATTTGAGAAACAGAGGGAGCCTAAGCAGGGGGAGGGCCAGAGGGAGAGAAACAAGCAGACTCCCCACTGAGCAGAGAGCCTTACGCTGGGCTGGATCTCAAGAACCTGAGATCATGACCTGAGCCAAATGTAGATGCTTAACCAACTGAGCCACCCAAGTGCCCCACCAGTCATTCTTCATTCATCCTTATTAGACAACCTTCCAGAAATTGCCAGTTTTGGTTATCATTCCAAAACTTTAAAACTAATTTTTTTTATTTGATCTAGACCTTACTTTCTTCAAGTTTTTATTTAAATTCTAGTCAGTTAACATGCAGCATGATATTAGTTGCAGGAATAGAATTTAGTGATTCATCACTTATATGCAACACCCAGTGCCCATCATAAGTGCCCTCCTTAATACCCAACACCCCTCTAGCTGATCTCCCCTCCCTTCAGACTTTGGGTTATCTGTAAAGGACAACAGATTGATTGGGCATTCATTTACACAAATCAGATGATGAATTGCCCTCTACATCAATTTTTTCTTAATATTTAAGGTAATCATCTTAAGAACATACAAGTTTATACTTCTTGGTCTTCTTGTTGAATTATTTTTCCCTCACCTAGTGACTTTACTTACTATTAGCATTTTTTAGGTAGGAGCAAATATTGATATTTACATAGCCATATAATCAATATTTGCCTAGAATATCCTTAAGTCTTTTTAATTTCTACTTTTCATAATTTTTACCTTTAGGTGTGTATATGTGTAATAGCCAGAACATAGCTGCCTTTTTTTTTTTTTTTCTGCAATAAGCAACCATAGTCTTTACTTTCATGTATTTCCTGCATTTAGCCCATTTACAACTACGGTAGTTATTCATATATTTGTGTGGATTTAAATCCTTTTAATTTTTCTATTTTCTGTTTTGTGTACTTTCAATTTTCCTATTTCCTTTTTATAGGGAGTCATAGTTCAAGTTTAAATGTTATTTCTTTATTATCTAAACTTTTCATCTTCTAGTTTGAAATGTATGATCTACCCACTTTTTTTGTAATTTTGAAACATGAAATTTTGCCAGGAATTTTACAAATAACAAATTTGAGGATTCTTCTCATAAATAATAAAGTGACCTTAGAACACATGATTTTTTTTATCATTCTCTTTCACTTACGTGCTTATTTCTTTGAGAACTTAAGTTTTTCCTTTTAAACCTCCAAATTAAACAAATTTACTACTATAATTTTAGAGAGTATGTCAATTAATTAAATGTATGTGCATGCTATTTATTTTTTTTCTTCATTTGTTCTTGAAACTATCTTCCTTCACTCTGAAATGCATCTTTAAAAACTGCTTTAGGAAAGGTCTATTTGTTCTACATGCTCTCAGTATCAATTATTTCTTTTTTCTTTTAACATCATAAACAATACCTCATTCTCATATTTTTCTATTAGTTTAAGGATGACTTCATATTTGCAGCTTTTCTTTTGTTGTAAACTTTCAAAGGCCTTTATGTATTTGATTCCATTCTGTTGTCTTTAAGTCACTTAAATTCTTCATACATTTAGACACTAATCTCTTTTCATTTTCATGCATTATAATTCTATTCACAATCTGTCATATGTTCATAAAATCTATCACTGTGTCCTTCAGTGAACAAAAATCATTCTTAGAATGAAACCCTTCATTTTTATTCCATCAATTACACTCATAAATAATTATTTATGAGGACCTTTTGCACATTATGTCACAAAATATTCTCCTAATCTTATTGACTTTCACATTTAGGATCTACCATTAATTCATAATTTCACTTATGTATGTTGCATTCTGAAGAATTTACTTTTTTTTTTGGTTGTTTGGTTTTCCTCCTTTATAGCCATTCTTCCTAGCATCATATACTGTCTTTATTATTCTATTAAATGGTAGGGCAAATTATACTATGTATTTATTACCCATTTTTTAATTAGGATATGTCAAGGTTATGTCTATATTACTAATCTTTTCAAAGACATTACATTTTGTCTTATTACATTTCTTCACTTTTTTCTCTCCTCTGTTTAAGTTATTCTTGCCTTTTTGTTTGTTTTTTGTTTTTGTTTTCCTTTTTTAAATGTTTATATTCTAGTTCCAGTTAGTTAACATACAGTATAATATTAGTTTCAGGTGTACAATATAGTGATCCAACACTTCCATACATTACCCCGTGCTCATCCCAAGTGCACTCCTTAATCCCCATCACCTATCTCACTCATCCCCTACCAATCTCACCTCCAGTAACCCTCAGTTTGTTTTCTATAGTTAAAAGTCTCTTTGTTTACCTCTCTCTCTCTCTCTTTTTCCCCCTTTGCTCATGCAGTTTGTTTCTTAAATTCCACATATGAGTAAAATCGTGTTTTGTTTTGTTTTTTTCTTTTCTGACTGACTTACTTCATAATTCTCTCTAGCTCCATCTATGTCATTGGAAATGCTAGGATTTCATTCTTTCTTTTATGACTGAGTAATATCCCATTGTATATATACCACATCTTCATTAGGCATTCATCAGTTGATGGGCTGTTTCCATTATCTGACTATTGTACATAATGTTACTATAAACTCAGTGATGTATATATCCCTTTGAATTAGTATTTTTATATTTTTGTGTAAGCATCTAGTAGTGCAATTGCTGGATCATGGAGTTAAATACCTAAATATGATATATGGAACCATAAAAATCCTACAGAAGTACAGAGGCAGTAATCTCTCTAACTGCAACCATAACTTCTTTCTCAATGTGTCTCCTGAGGCAAGGGAAACAAAAGCAAAAATAAACTACTGGGACTTCATCAAAATAAAAAGCTTCTGCACAAAAAAGGAAACAGCCAACAAAAATTAAAAGGTAGCCTCCAAAATGGAAGAACATATTTGCAAATGACATATCAGATAAAAGATTAGGATTATATATATATATATATATATATATATATATATATATATATTATATATACATATATATATTATAAAACTCACCCAAAAAATGAGTAATCCAGTTAAAAGTTGGACAGAAGATATGAATAGACATTTTTCTAAAGAAAACATTCAGATGGCCAACAGATACATGAAAAGATCATGTTCACTGACCGTGAGGTAAATACAAATCAAAGCTACAGTGGACTAATCCTTCACACCTGTCAAAATGACTAAAATCAACAAGACAAGAGACAACAGATGTTGGCAAGGATGTGAAGAAAAGGAGAGTCTTCTTAAACCACTGATGGGAATGCAAACTGGTACACTCATTGTTGAAAACAGTATGGCATTTCTTCAAAATATTAAATATAGAACTATCCTATTATCCTGATTTTTTCTTTAATATCACTTTCTCCTTATTTTGGATTCCTGAAATACTATTTTCCCCCCAATTTTCTAAACTGACTGCTTAACTCATCAATTTATAACTCTATTTGATTCCTGTTAAATTTATATAAAAGTATTTCACCTAAGTTCTGATTTAGTTTTATGTCATGAATTTATTTTTTTTAACTCGTATTTATTTATTTGAGAGAGAAAATGAGTGAAAGAGAGCATGAGCAGGAGTAGGAGTAGAAGGAGAAGGAAAAGCAGACTCCCTGCTGAACTGGGAGCCCAAAGTAGGGCTCAATCCTGCAACACCAGGATCACGACATGAGCTGAAATCAGTTGCTTAACCAACTTAGCCACCCAGACACCCCTCATAAATTTATTAAGTTAACTATTGAAGCATAACATGTCTACGTAAAATCACATGAATCATTAGTTTACAGTCAATGAAGTTCCACAGAGTGAAAATACTCTTGTAAACATCATACAGCCAAGATATAAAATATCACCTGCATCTCAGGAGCCTGGACGATGTCATTTCATGCCCCCAAATTGTTTGAGTTTCTGTCCCTATTAATTAGATCTGTCAGTTTCTTAACTTTTCATAAACCAGCAAACAACACTGAACATTATTTTTGCCATACTTCATTTGCTCATTTTTCTGAGAGATATAAACTTTGTTTATTGTTGCAGTGGTTTATTCACTTTTATTTAACTAATAATTAATGTTTTTTAAATTAATTAATGTTTTGAAGATTCTATTTATTTGACAGAGAGAGAGAGCACAAGCTGGGGGAGATGTAGAGGGAGAGGGAGAAACAAGCTCTCCACAGAGCAGGGGAAGCCCGATATGGGACTTGATCCCAGGGCTCCGGGATCATGACCTGAACCTAAGGCAGTGGCTTAACCAATTGAACCACCCAGGCACCCCAATTTGGTCATTTTAGTCGCATAATATTCTAGTGTAAAAATGTATAAAAAGTATCTATTCTATTGTTAATGGTCATGGGGTATTTCAGTACTGTGTGTCACAAAGTCTGTTCTACTTTCCTAATCAGAGTCAATCATTGTCCAAAGTGATTGTGAATTTACACTCCATTTTAGTGCATCCTTTCTAAATTCTGACTGAGGTTTTAATTAAATTTTTGCATCATACCTCACTTAAATTTTGCATAAATTATTTTTTTCATTTAATTTATATTTTTATGATTATTAATTTTGAGTATACATATATATTTACTGGCCTTTTTGTATCTTACTTTGTGAAATACTTTTAAATAATTATTCTGTAATTGATGGACTAGAAGTAAGGGCATTTAACTGTATTCTCTTGGATTTGTAGAAGTTCACAAAATATTTTGGTTTTAATATTTTTGTGACTATATATTCCAAATATAATTTACCAATCAAATGGCTTTTTTCATGTTCCAATGGTATACAGGAAGAACACAAATTAAAAATGTTAAGAAATAAAATTAATCAGTCTTCCATAGTTATTTTTTTTATTTTGTTTTTCCTTTTTCTTTTCCACTGTTCCAGAATTGTTTATGCACCATACCCAATGCTCCATGCAATAGTGGCCTCTATAATACCCACCACCATGCTTACCTAACCCTCAATCTCCCTCCCCTCCAAAACCCTGTTTGTTTCTCAGAGTCCACAGTCTCTCATGATATGTCTCCCTCTCCATTTTCCCCCAACTCACTTCTCCTTTCCATCTCCTCATGTCCTCCATGTTATTCCTTTTACTCCAGAAGTAAGCAAAACCATATGATAATTGACTCTCTCTGCTTGACTTATTTCACTCTGCATAATCTCCTCCAGTCCCATCCATGTTGATACAAAAGTTGGGTATTCATCCTTTCCGATGGAAGCCTAATACTCTGTAATATACATGGAGAATATCTTCTATACCCATTTGTCCATTGAAGGGCATCCTGGTTCTCTCCACAGTTTGGAGACTATGGCCATTGCTGCTATGATCATTTCTCACTCAAGCTAAGATATACTTCTATTTTATCTTAATTTTTCACTACTGCATCTGCCTCACTAAAAGCTTCAATCGTCTGTAGAGACTAAGTAGAGATTAAGTTTACTGATTAATTCCATGAGGGTATTCAATGGACCTGGCAATATTTAATAACAATAACACTATTCTTTTAATGCCATCATATGCATACTTTCTAGTAAAGTAAATGATCAAACATGCATGTGGATGTACATGCATACACAAGTTTCTATATCTTCCAGCTCCTGCACTCACTGTTCTATAACATTGGTCTGTTAGTTTGTACTTGTGACAGTATCAGTTATTTAAGGAAATCATTGGAAAAATGGAAGAAATGGGGGTTGAGAATGCTATAGAAATAATTGAGAAGGATTGTGTCTGAGTCTTCTTTCTTTGCTTCTTTCTTAATATTGGAATTTTGTTGATGTTTCCTATGCACTACAACCCTTTCTCCATAAAAACAGTCAACCGGGATGGAGGCAAAAACTTAGAGTGGTATACAATGGAAAGAAATCAGTCAAATAGTATTCAAATGAATAACAAAACTACTCTAAAAAGGGATGACAACAACAAAGTTTAAATCATGGTAATTCTTGGAATACAGCAGGGACCAATTAGGAAATGATATTCAAAGTACTCCATAATTGAATGTGTATATAGTGGATGTCATGTATAATGCAAACCAGGTTCCTCACTATCAGAGAAGGAAGTTATAGTACATATGCATTGCCATGGGCTGAATGTTGTGTCTTCCCAAAATTCATGTTTGAAACTTAATCCCTGATGTGATCCTGTCAGGAGGTAGGGTCTTGGGAGGTGCCTGGTCATGTGATTAGAGCTCCCATGAATGGGGGTAACTGATCTTATAAAGAACAGCACAGAGAGCTCCCTTGCCCCTTCTGCCATAAGAGAACATAGCAAAACACTCTATAGACCAGAGAGTAGGCCCTCACCAGAATTCAGCCATTCTGAAACCCTGATATTGGACTTCTTAGTCTCTGGATTATGAGAAATAGATTTCTATTGTTTATAGGCCATTTGAGCTATGGTCTTCTGTTATTGTGGCTAGAGAAGACTAAGACAGAAATGTATGACTGACCTCTGTCTACTGAATAGGCCTAGAGGCAATGACATCCCAATCACAATAAATTCAACTAGAATACATATCTTTGTTTCAAAAAGAAAGCAGTGACACATATAAATGGCTTGTTCCAAGGTTCAGACTGAGAATTAAAAAGAAGAGCCTGAAATACCTTGTATTAGAAAGAAAAGAAGTGCCAAAAGATTAATGGAGACATGTAAAAATGACAAGATATTCAGCTGGCCAAATCTGGGATAAACTAAGAACTGGCATTAATAATAACAAATTATAACCTATCAAATAAATAAGAATGCATTATACCATACTGATGAAAGGAAGAAAAGGAGAGAGTGAAGGAGAGAGGAAGGAAGGAAAGTAGGAAATCTTCCTTCTAGATGAAAAAAAAGAAAAAAAATATGTTTTGAAGAGTAATGAGATTAGACAATCATCATTTTCTCCACCAACACTGTAATAATTCAGACAAAAATCATCAGTTCCTTGGAATGAATAAGGATTTAACATTTTTCTTGAATGACTTTACACATGTAAAAATAAGTCTTGCTTTTCATTTGACATGAAAATGTGTTCTTTTTAATCAAAATACATTTGTTATTAAAATAATATAATTAAGATAAAAATTGGAATCACCCTGTAATTCATAGACTGCTGGCATCTAAACTTATACTTTGAGTTTCTTCTTTATAAGATTCTGTTCCTTCTCAAAAAATGCAAATCAGAAAGAAAATTTAGCTAATGCTTTCATGCTGAGAATCCTAGGAACTCATTTATTTTATACTTGGATCAAACTATGGTTTCCAATAATTAGTGTCTCTAATACAATTGTTCATACAAATGGTCTTCATCTAGCAACAACTGATTAAATTTCCTAGGAAAAACAACAAAAACAAGTGTGTTTGTGTGTGTAAGCTTTCTTTGAAAACATTGGAGTATTACATCAGTAATGAAAAATTACAAGTCCAAAACAGAGGAAAACCAAAATACCAGACAGGTGAAACTGGCAGACCAAATTTTCTCAGAAATAGCCAATATGAAAGTATGGCATAGAGGCTGAAAAGTTGACCAACTTTTGAAAGACATGAGGTTCTGAGGGAACAAACATTGTAGTTCAGTTGTTAACAAAGTAAGGGTCCTAGTGAAACCCCAGGGCTTAGTTTAGTAGCCTATAAGACAACTCCCTAACAGTAGGGGTAAGTGGAAATAAACTGAATTCCAAAGATGAATCATGTCAACATTTGATTTGATTAAGCTGATCTAATATTTCTAATATTTCTTGCATAACCACCAGACAGAAACAAAAATATTGCTTATAAGATATTTTTATAAGGGTCATCTGGGTGGCTCCATTGGTAGTGTCTGCCTTTGGTTGATGGAGCCCTGCTTCATCCAGCTTCTTGCTTGGTGGGGAGTGTGCTTCTTCTCCTGCTGCCTGTCCCTTTGCTTTCTTTCAAATAAATAAATAAAATTTTAAAAAATATTTTGAAATAAGAAAACTAGATTTATATAAAATTAAATATCATATTTTTACAAGAAATTAAATTATAAGAAATAACACCATCAAACTAAACAAACAAAGAAGCAAAAACATTATGGTAAAGAACTGAATGGATCAGCTCATAGGGGAAACCAAATAACAATAACAACAAAAAAGGTTAAATAATCATAATACCCTAATATATTAAGCATTAGTTTAAAAATAGTAATAATATAATAATAAAATATAATAATATATTCTTCTCCAGAACAATCTGAAATTACATGAAGAAATAAATGATATGTGCAAGTAAGAAAAATCCATTAGATTATATCTCATAGAGGTCAACTGACTATATGAAACTATAAGCAGCTTTTTTTTTCTTTTTTAAAAGAGTTTATTTATTTATTTGACAGAGATCACAAGTAGACAGAGAGAGAGAGAGAAGGAGGGGGAAGCAGGCTCACTGCTGAGCAGAGAGCCCAATGTGGGGCTCACTCCCAGGACCCTGAGACATGACCCGAGCTGTAGGCAGAGGCTTTAACCCACTGAGCCACCCAGGCACCCCGCAACTTTGTTTTACTGATCAATATTACAATATGAAAAAAATTACACTATGAAGTCAAAGTCTTGTTTCTCATTATAAGGTTAACACAGTTCTATTAATTAAAATTAATTAAATACTTATTAGAGTTTCCTAATAACCTCAATGCACTGACTATATATTATGTAGCTTTGGATCAGTTAAATTTTTACATTCATCCTATACCATTGCTTTGTCATACCATTTTAATCATTCTCCCTTTCTACCAATTTAACAAAGCATAAGATGGGACAAATAAAAAAGACAGTAAGGTGGTAGCTTTGAACCTAACCATACTCATGATAATATCACATATTTAAAAAAAAATCCTAATTAATGTGTACAACTTACCAGATTGGCCAGAAAGGAAGACCCAATTATAGGGGACCTACAAGAGACCCATGCTAAATCTAAAAGTAGATTAAAAGAGGATTACAGTTTCCCAGATAATGAACTTTGAAGCTGATATTCTGTCCTAATAAGTAAAAAAGCTTAATAATGAAAAAACAAAAACTCTCTTGGATCTACAAAATAAGTGAAGATATAGGGCAAATTACTACCCCAAAGACTGGCTACACAGGTGAGAACAGGAAATTATGGTTTGCTGGAGAAGAGACTCACAAGTAGAAACCATCACAGAGACTAGTTTAAAGGTAGGAAATCCTGAAATATAATTGACAAACTGTTGGAGGTTCATAGTGAATAAGTCTGAGAGTTAAATAATCCAAGAGTACCCAGTCATGGTGGACCACTATAATATTGAGAGATTTACCTCCGTGAGCTTTAAAAGAAGCTGAATGCATGTATTTAAGAAAATTCACTCTTGCTTCCCACAGGAAGATGAGTATTCTTCAAAGAGCTGGAGGAAATGATCCAAAAATTTGTATGGAATCAGAAGAGACCCTGAATTGCTAAGGAAATGTTGAAAAACAAAAATAAAATGGGGGGGCATCACGTTACCTAATTTCAAGCTTTACTACAAAGCTGTGATCACCAAGACAGCATGGTACTGGAATAAAAACAGACACATAGACCAGTGGAACAGAGTAGAGATCCCAGATATGGACCCTCAGCTCTATGGTTAATTAATCTTCAACAAAACAGGAAAAAATATACAGTGGAAAAAAGACAGTCTCTTCAATAAATGGTGCTGGGAAAACTAGACAGCTATATGTAGAAGAATGAAACTTGACCATTCCCTTATACCGTACACAAAGATAAACTCAAAATGGATAAAAGACCTCAACGTGAGACAGGAATCCATCAGAATCCTAGAAGAGAACATAGGCAGTAATCTCTTCGATATCAGCCACAGCAACTTCTTTCAAGATCTGTCTCCAAAGGCAAAGGAAACAAAAGCGAAAATGAACTTTTGGGACTTTATAAAAATCAAAAGCTTCTGCACAGCAAAGGAAACAGTCAACAAAACAAAGAGGCAACCCACGGAATGGGAGAAGATATTTGCAAATGACAGTACAGACAAAAATGGGAGAAGATATTTGCAAATGACAGTACAGACAAAAGGTTGATATCCTCAAGCTCAACACACACAAAACAGGCAATCATATCAAAAAATGGGCAGAAGATATGAACAGAGACTTCTCCAATGAAGACATACAAATGGCTATCAGACACATGAAAAAATGTTCATCATCACTAGCCCTCAGGGAGATTCAAATTAAAACCAAATTGAGATAATACCTTACACCAGTTAGAATGGCCAAAATTAGCAAGACAGGAAGCAACATGTGTTGGAGGGGATGTGGAGAAAGGGGAACCCTCTTACACTGTTAGTGGGAATGCAAGTTGGTGCAGCCACTTTGGAGAACAGTGTGGAGATTCCTCAAGAAATTAAAAATAGAACTTCCCTATGACTCTGCCATTGCACTCCTGGGTATTTACCCCAAAGATACATATGTAGTGAAAAGAAGGACCATATGTATCCCAATGTTTAAAGTAACAATGGCCATGGTCGCCAAACTGTGGAAAGAACCAAGATGCCCTTCAACGGACGAATGGATAAGGAAGATATGGTCCATATACACTATGGAGTACTATGCCTCTATCAGACAAAACGAATACCCAACTTTTGTAGCAACATGGTCGGGACTGGAAGAGATTATGCTGAGTGAAATAAGTCAAGCAGAGAGAGTCAATTATCATATGGTTTCATTTATTTGTGGAGCATAACAAATAGCATGGAGGACATGAGGAGTTAGAGAGGAGAATGGAGTTGGGGGAAATTGGAAGGGGAGGTTAATCATGAGAGACTATGGACTCTGAAAAACAATCTGAGGAGTTTGAAGTGGCGGGGGGGTGGGAGGTTGGGGTACCAGGTGGTGGGTATTATAGAGGGCACGGATTGCATGGAGCACTGGATGTGGTGAAAAAATAATGAATACTGTTATGCTGAACATAAATAAATTAATAAAAAAAAAGAAAATATGCCAGACCACTTTTTGTTTTTTGTTTTTTGTTTTTGTTTGTTTTTGTTTTTGTTTGGCTGTTGTTATTGTTTTTAAACAAGGTCTGCCTTCAGGAGAAAATCGTTCAAAATCTAATCTGCTAGCATATTATCTGGGGAAGTTGAAATACCCAACTCAAATTATCTCTAGTTTCACTTAGGACAGTAAAAATAACCAATTCTCATCTACTCTAGCCATCTAGGGGAGAAAACCAGAACGAAAAAAAAAAAAAAAAGACTGAGAAACACTTATGAAGGTCATAGTCTAGAGGAATATTCAGTAAAAGACCCAGATCTAGGCATAGGAATATAGAATGTATTCTCTACCTGCCCCCAAACCTTAGCACATTTTACTAAAGTCCCACTTACAGTAATTCCTTTTACTTGGTATATCATGTCTGACTATAAAAAAAATATTATTCATAATAAAAGACAAAAACACCCGTTGAATACTGAGAAACATCAGAACAGACATGACAGGAATATTGGAATTATCAAACTGAGAATTTAAAACAAGTATAATTAATATGCCAAATGTCTAACAGATAGAGAACACGCAAAACAGATGGACATTTTAAGCAGGGTGATGGAAATCATAAGAAAATTTTTTTTTTAAAAAATGCTATGAAGATCACTATAACAGAAATGAAGAATGCTTTAGACAGGCTTATTAGTTGACTAGATACATCTGAAGAAAGAGTGTCTGAGATTGAGAACATCCCAATAGAAAACTTCAAAACTACAAAAACAGAGAACAAAGACCAAAAACACAGAACATAATTCTAAGGACTGTAGGGCAACTATAAAAGGCATAACATACATGTGATGGGAATAATAGAAAGAAGGAGTGAAAGGAATTGAAGAAATATTTAAATTCTAATGACTGAGACTTTCCTCCAAATCAATGTCACACACCACACCACATATCCAGGAAGCTCAGAGAACACTAAGCAAGACAAGTCATAAAATGACACCGAGGCATATTATTTTCAAATTATAGAAATAAAATAAGGAAAATTCCTGAAAAGGCAATAGGATGAGGAAACACTTTACCTATAGAGGAACAAATGCTAAGAATCACCACAGCTGCAACTCAGAAACCCTGCAAACAAGCAACAGGATGTTGCCAGTTTTGTTTTTCTTTTTCAACATTTCCTTAGCAATTCAGGGTCTCTTCTGATTCCATACAAATTTTAGGATTACTTGGTCCAGCTCTTTGAAAAATACCGGTGGAATTTTGATCAGAATAGCATTTAAAGTATAGGTTGCTCTAGGCAGTATAGATATTTTTACAATGTTTATTCTTCTGATCTAAGAGCATGGAATGGTCTTCCATCTTTTTGTGTCTTCTTCGATTCATTCACGAGTGTTCTATAGTTTCTCGAGTACAGATCCTTTACCTCTTTGGTTAGGTTTATTCCCAGGTATCTTATGGTTCTTGGTGGTATAGTAAATGGAACCAATTCTCTAATTTCCCTTTCTGTGTTTTCATTGTTAGTGTCTAAGAGAGCAACTGATTTCTGTATATTCACTTTGTATCCTGCCACATTACTGAATTGCTGTATGAGTTCTAGTAGTTTGGGAGTGAAGTCTTTTGGGCTTCCATATAAAGTATCATGTCATCTGCGAAGAGAGAGTTTGACTTCTTCATTGCCAATTTGGATACATTTTATTTTTCTTTGTTATCTGATTGCTGTTGCTAGGACTTCTAATACCATGTTAAACAAGAATGGTGAGAGTGGGCATCCTTGTCGTGTTCCTGATCTCAATGGAAAGGCTGTGAGCTTTTTCCCATTGAGGGTGATATTGCTGTGGGTCTTTCATAGATAGATTTTATGAAGTTGAGGAATGTTCCCTCTGTCCCTATATTTGAAATATTTTAATGAGGAACAGATGCTGGATTGTGTCAAATGCTTTTTCTGCATCAACTGAGAGGACCATGTGGTTCTTCTCTCTTCTCTTATTGATTTGTTCTATCACATTGATTGATTTGTGAATGTTGAACCATCCTTGCAACCCAGGGATGAATCCCAACTTGTCATGGTGGATAATCTTTTATTTTTTTATAAACATATATTTTTATCCCCAGGGGTACAGGTCTGTGAATCACCAGGTTTACACACTTCACAGCACTCACCAAAGCACATACCCTCCCCAATGTCCATAATCCCACCCCCTTCTCCCAAACCCCCTCCCCCCAGCAACCCTCAGTTTGTTTTGTGAGATTAAGAGTCACTTATCTTTTTAATGTGCTGTTGGATCCTATTTGCTAGGATCTTGTTGAGAATCTTAGCATCCGTATTCATCAGTGATATTGGTCTGAAATTCTCCTTCTTGGTGGGGTCTTTGCCTGGTTTGGGGATCGGGGTAGTGCTACAAAGCTTTGATCACCAAGACAGCATGGTACTGGCATAAAAACAGACACATAGACCAGTGGAACAGAGTAGAGAGCCCAGATATGGACCCTCAACTCTATTGTCAAATAATCTTGGCAAAGCAGAAAAAAATATACAGTGGAAAATGGTGCTGGGAAAATTGGGAAGCTATATGTAGAAGAATGAAACATGACTATTCTCTTACACCATACACAAAGATAAATTTGAAATGGATAAAAGACCTCAACCCGGGGCGCCTGGGTGGCTCAGTGGGTTAAAGCCTTTGCCTTCGGCTCAGGTCATGGTCTCAGGGTCCTGGGATCGAGCCCCGCATCGGGCTCTCTGCTCAGCGGGGAGCCTGCTTCCTCCTCTCCCTCTCTCTGCCTGCCTCTCTGACTACTTCTGATCTTTCAAATAAATAAATAAAAATCATTAAAAAAATTAAAAAAAAAAAAAGACCTCAACCTGAGATAGGAATCTATCAGAATCATATAGGAGAACATAGCCACTAACCTCTTTGATATCAGACACAGCAACTTCTTTCAAGATATGTCTCCAAAGACAAAGGAAACAAAAGTGAAAATGAACTTTTGGGACTTCATCAAGATCAAAAGCTTCTGCACAGCAAAGGAAACAGTCAACAAAACAAAGAGGCAACCCATGGAATGGAAAAAGATATTTGCAAATGACAGTACAGACAAAAAGTTGATATCCAGGATCTATAATGAACTCCTCAAACTCAACACACACAAAACTGATAATCATGTCAAAAAATGGGCAGTAGACATGAACCAGATACTTCTCCAATGAAGACATACAAATGGCTTTCAGACACATGAAAAAATGTTCATCATTTTAATTTGAGTCTCCATTAGGGAGATTCAAATTAAAACCACATTGAGATACCAACCTACACCAGTTAGAATGGCCAAAATTAGCAAGACAGGAAACAACGTGTGTTGGGAGGATGTGAAAGGGGCACCCTCTTACACTGTTGGTGGGAATGCAAGTTGGTGCAGCCAACTTGGAAAGCAGTGTGGAGATTCCTTAAGAAATTAAAAATAGAGCTACCCTATGACCCTGCAATTGCACTCTTGGGTATTTAACCCAAAGAAACAGATGTCGTGAAAAGAAGGGCCATCTGTACCCCAATGTTTATAGCAGCAATGGCCACAGTGGCCAAACTGTGGAAAGAACCAAGATGCCCTTCAACGGACGAATGGATAAGGAAGATGTGGTCCATATACACTATGGAGTATTATGCCTCCATCATAAAGGATGAATACCCAACTTTTGTGTCAACATGGATGGTACTGGAAGAGATTATGCTGAGTGAAATAAGTCAAGCAGAGAGAGTCAATTATCATATGATTTCACTTATTTGTGGAGCATAACAAATAGCATGGAGGACATGGGGAGATACAGAGGAGAAGGGAGCTGAGGGAAATTGGAAGGGGAGGTGAACCATGAGAGACTATGGACTCTGAAAAACAATCTGAGGGTTTTGAAGGGGCGGGGTGTGGAGATTGGGGGAGCCTGGTGGTGGGTATTATGGAGGGCATGTATTGCATGGAGCACTGGGTGTGGTGCATAAACAATGATTTCTGTTACACTGAAAATTAATTAAATAAAAATAAAAAAAATTAAAAAAATGTAACCATGCAAACAAATAGAGAATGCAGTGAGATGCTTAAATCCTTAAGATAAAATATTAACAATGCTTTTGTAGATCTAACTTCAAAGGCAAGGGAAACAAAAGCAAAAATAAACAAATGTGATTACATCAAACTGAAAACCTCTGCGTAGAAAACTTGTTGGTTTTCAATCCTTCCCAGAGTTTTGAGGAAGTAATCTGAAATGGACCCCCATATAAGGAAGGCAAGGAGAGTTTAAGAAAGAGGCAGGCTACTCCAGATTGGTAGTTGGCAGTTTTAATAAGCAAAAGTAACTAATACATGAGGTTTGTTTTGAGCAGCAGCAAGAGAAATGGATCCCTGCAAATGCCTGTCAAATCTTAAAAGTTTATATAGAGGCTTTAACTGGTTCAGTGTCATAAAACATGCAACATCTATGTCATTGGAGCCGACTCTGGAAGCAAGAAAGGCAAGCAGAACCCACATTCCAAGGACAAAGAAGGTGACGAAGAAACTCCATGATCCAGGGTCAATCATGTTGTTTCAATTACCTCCCCCGACAGAAAGAAACCATTATCAAAATGAAAAGACAATCTACTGAATGGGAGAAGACATTACTAATCATATATCTGATAAGATGTTAATATTCAAAATACATAAATAACTCCTACAACTCAGTGGAAAACAAACAATCCAATTTAAATAATGTGCAGAGGATCTGAATAAACATTTTAACAAAGAAGACATATAGATGACCTACAAGCACATAACGATGCTCAAGATCACTCATCATCAGGGAAATGCAAATCAAAACCACAATGAGATATTACTTACACCTGTCAGAATGGCTATCGCCAAAAAGATAGCACATATCAATTAAACTTCATTCAAACTAAAACCTTATCCATGTGGCTAATTTTTATAAGAATTAATGACTTAAAAAAGTAACTCTTTCTTCTTTCTTTCTTTCTTTCTTTCTGTCTTTCTGTCTTTCTTTCTCTCAGAAAAAGTACTCTCTTTAAAAGCAAAATGTTGGGCGCCTGGGTGGCTCAGTGGGTTACGCCGCTGCCTTCGGCTCAGGTCATGATCTCAGGTTCCTGGGATCGAGTCCCGCATCGGGCTCTCTGCTCAGCAGGGAGCCTGCTTCCTCCTCTCTCTCTCTGCCTGCCTCTCTGCCTACTTGTGGTCTCTCTCTGTCAAATAAATAAATAAAATCTTAAAAAAAATAAATAAATAAATAAATAAATAAATAAATAAATAAAAGCAAAATGTAGACAGGAATGTTAATGAGAATGTCCTCATTTTTGTATTGTGAGCCAGGAAAAAAAATATATGCATTTTATTTTTAGAGCTTTAAGTTTGTTAGAGGAGGGGTGTCGTAAGCGGAAAGAAGGAAGGTCAGGATGAACAGCAAATGAGGCTGTCATTGCTAAGCTGCATCAATGGAGAAAATGCCACGGGACATTATTCAACTAATCAGGGATAACATGAATGTCCTCATTCTGTCAGAAAATATGTACACAAATGACCTCTTCTTTTATCAGGAACAGTAGGATACAACAGTTTGGCAATTATTTATGTATAGATAAGGAGGATTTTTGTTGTTCTCTTTCTGTCTTTCTCAGTGATGCATCCTTACAGCTTTTTCTTATCATCTAGTATTCTTCATGCCTGAAACATTTTGAATAAAAAAGTAATAAAAATAAAAGTATCCCTCTTATTATATAGTCTGTTTTTCACTAGTAGGTTTTGATAATACCTATCAAATTATGAAATACAATTTTCTTTAAAATAGGCTTAAAAAGTTTGGCCTATTGTTAAATAAGATTTTTTAAAATTAAAGTATGTAGTTTTTGAAGAGATTTCTTTCTTTTTTTTTTTTTTTAATTCAGTTAGCCAACAAATTATCATTAGTTTCAGGCATAGTGTTCAATAATCATCAGTCACATATAACAGTGCTCATCACATCACATGCCATCCTTAATGCCTATCACACAGGATACCCCATTCCCCCACCTACCTCCCCTCCAGTAACCCTGTTTGTTTCCTATAGTTAAGAGTCTCTCATGTTTTGTCTTCCTCTCTGATGACTTCCCATAGTGTTTTCCCTCCCTTTCCCTGTGATCCTTTGTGCTCTTATATTCCAGATATGAATGAAACCATATGATATTTGTCTTTCTCTGATTGACATATTTTGCTCAGTATAATACCCTCCAGTTCCATCTATTTCAATGTAAATGGTAAGATTTCATCCTTTCTTATGACTGAGTAATATTCCATTGTATATGGGTGTGTGTGTGTAAACACACATACACACATGCACACACATATACCACATCTTTTTTATCCATTGCTCTATCAATGGACATCTGGGCTCTTTTCACTTTGGCTATTGTGGTCATTGTTGCTATAAACAATGGGGTGCAGATGCCCCTTTGTGTCACTACATTTGTATCATTGAGGTAAATAACTAGTAATGCAATCGCTGGGTCATAAGGTAGCTCTATTTTGAATTTCTTGAGGAACCCCCATACCATTTTCCAGAGTGGTTGTATCAGATTGCATTCCCACCAACACTGTAAGAGTGTTTGTTTCTCTTTCTCTGCATTCTCACCAAAACCTGTTGTTTCCTGACATGTTAATTTCAGCCATTCTGACTGGTGTAATGTGGAATCTCATTGTGTTTTGATTTGTATTTCTCTGATGCCTAGGGATATGGAGCATTTTTTCATGTCTCTGTTGGTCATCTGTATATCTTCTCTGGAGAAATGTCTGTTAATGTCTTCTGTCCATTTACTGACTATATTATTTGCTTTTGGGTGTTGAGTTTGATATGTTCTTTATAGATTTTGTATACTAACCCTTGATCTGATAAAACATTTGGGAATATATTCTCCCACTCTTTAGGTTGCCTTATAATTTTGTTAACTGTTGCCTTTGTTGTGCAAAAGGTTTTTATCTTGATGAAATCACAGTAGTTTATTTTTGCTTTTGCTTCCCTTACCTTTGGAGATGTGTCTAGCAAGAACTTGCTATGGCTAAGGTTGAAGAAGTTACTGCCTGAGTTCTCCTCTAGGATTTTGATGGATTCCAGTCTCACATTTATGTCTTTCATCCATTTTGAGTTTATCTTTTCATATGGTGTACAAAATGGTCTGGTCTCATTCTTCTACATGTGGCTGTTCAAAGGGATATCTTAGAATTTTCTGTCACTCTTCAATTATGAATGATAAGAAAAATATGAAGTAAGTGTCACCCTCTGAATAAAAATTTCCATACAGAGTATTGTTATTATATTTTTCTTTGCAAATATTAACTATGCTTCATTTCACTAAAATGCATGCTTAGATATTAAGTGGTCATCATGATCTGGTAAAAAATATTTTATTTTTGTTTATTTGTATGAAATTATCTTTCAAGTAGTGAACAATAAGAAACATTTCCCTACTTTCCCCTGGTCTTTGGAAGGAAAAAGTCTTTGAGAGATAAATTATCATTTTAATTGTAACATCCTTGGCCTAAAGCCTTTGGAGAAAACTAATATTCAAAGAAGAATTTCTTCTTGCAGAAAAATGAAAAGACAATTCTCAGTCCCGGTTGGGACTGCTATATTGCAAACTCTGTATTTAAATATTTTGTGACTAAATCTTACACCAGTAAGTAGAAGAAGAAGTAGTTAAAAGGAACGGAGACTTATCAGAGCAAAATGATTTTTTTTTAAGATTTTATTTATTTATTTGACAGAGAGAGATCACAAGTAAGCAGAGAGGCAGGCAGAGAGAGAGAGGAGGAAGCAGGCTCCCCGCTGAACAGAGAGCCCAATGCGGGACTCGATCCCAGGACCCTGAGATCATGACCAGAGCCGAAGGCAGTGGCTTAACCCACTGAGCCACCCAGGTGCCCGCAAAATGATCTTTTAAGGGAAGACATTAATTCTATGTTCATTTTTATGCATAGTCTTCTTGAAAAAGTTTGCAAAGATTATAGCAATAACTTATATTAATACCTTGAATGGAAGAGACACTGGAGACTGTCAACACCGCCATCCATTCTTTGTTCCCATTTAGTCATCAGTGGTCTAAATCTTACAGACTCTTTTTGTAATTGGATGAAGGAAATAGGTCCCACTTAACATATATGATGCTCCTTATTGATGTGATGTATGATCTTTCTCAGTGTTCAGAGGACGTTTGTTAGAGTATAGACAGATTTTGTTTTTTAGTTAATTCCCATTTAGCATAAAAAATTGTTAATTACAAAGTGAAATCATATCAAAGTGGAAGGAATTCTTACATATTTAATGAAGAATGAGGACAAAATTTTATTTGTGTAATATAAATAAGTGCATGAGAATCCTAATGATGGAATAGAAGAGCTCTATGAAGAGGAATCACTTTTCTATTTTGTTAATTATTATATCTTCAGTATCTACAAACAGAATATCAATAAAATGATTTTCAATGGAAATTGTTGCTGAACAAAAGAATTGTCACATGAAACTCAAGTAACAAACATAAAACTTGGTTGGGTAAAGTGTAAATAGGAAAAAAAGTGATGTGTGTGCCAATTTGGCCATCAATTTTTTAAATTTCTACTTCTCTTTTCTTATTTTAATGTTTTTCTTAATGGTGGCAATATTAGCTATATTAGGTTTTAATTACTGTATTCATTTTAAAATGATTACATTTAATATGCTAACCAGTATCTTGTGTATAATATTTACAAATAATAATACTTGTGTTCTTTGAATATTTATAAGGACTTATTTATGTATTAGAGAGAGAGATAAAGTGAGGGGGGATTGGCAGATGGAGAGAGAGAATTCTCAAACCTACTCTCCGCTGAGTGCAAAGCCTGACTCAGGGCTCATCCAGGACCCTGAGAAAATGACCTGAGTCAAAATCAAGAGTTGGACACCTATGTGACTGAGCCACCCAGGGACCTACGTTCCTTGATTTTTTTTTTTTCTTCAAGTAAATTCTGTCATTTTATGTTTTCTTTTTTAATTCAAGATCTTATTGCCATTATTTTAAGCACAAAATTATATGATGGACTCATTTAACAATTTCTTTACTTTTGTTGTAATGTAGGGTTAGGTTTTTATTTTATTTACATCTTTTCCAATAATAAACTCAGTAAAGTCAGAAGAATGTATACAAATTAGAAGTAATTTAAAAACAAAATGGGAAGGCCAAAATTAGAAAATAAGTGATTTATTTGAATAACTATGAAATTCTACAAAATTTCCCTTATTGGTATTTACCAACAAAAAATAAATCAGAGTACATATTATGTCTGTATTATATACCACTCAGTTCATTATCTAAATGTCAGTTTAATTAAAATCATTTGAAGTGTTCCTGGCTGACTCAGCTCATAGAGAATGCAAATCTTTATCTCAGGATTGTTGTTTTTTTTTAATTTATTTTTTATTTTCAGCATAACAGTATTCATTATTTTTTCACCACACCCAGTGCTCCATGCAATCCATGCCCTCTATAATACCCACCACCTGGTACCCCGACCTCCCACCCCTGCCCCTTCAAAACCCTCAGATTGTTTTTCAGAGTCCATAGTCTCTCATGATTAACCTCCCCTTCCAATTTCCCCCAACTCCATTCTCCTCTCTAACTCCTCATGTCCTCCATGCTATTTGTTATGCTCCACAAATAAATGAAACCGTATGATAATTGACTCTCTCTGCTTGACTTATTTCGCTCAGCATAATCTCTTCCAGTCCCGACCATGTTGCTACAAAAGTTGGGTATTCGTTTTTTCTGATGGAGGCATAGTACTCCATAGTGTATATGGACCACATCTTCCTTATCCATTCGTCCGTTGAAGGGCATCTTGGTTCTTTCCACAGTTTGGTGACCGTGGCCATTGCTGCTATAAACATTGGTGTACAGATGGCCCTTCTTTTCACTACATATGTATTTTTGGGGTAAATACCCAGGAGTGCAATGGCAGGGTCATAGGGAAGTTCTATTTTTAATTTCTTGAGGAATCTCCACACTGTTCTCCAAAGTGGCTGCACCAACTTGCATTCCCACCAACAGTGGAAGAGGGTTCCTCTTTCTCCACATCCCCTTCAACATGTTGTTTCCTGTCTTGCTAATTTTGGCCATTCTAACTGGTGTAAGGTGGTATCTCAATGTGGTTTTAATTTGAATTTCCCTGAGGGCTAGTGATGATGAATATTTTTTCATGTGTCTGATAGCCATTTGTATGTCTTCATTGGAGAAGTCTCTGTTCATATCTTCTGCCCATTTTTTGATATGATTGCCTGTTTTGTGTGTGCTGAGTTTGAGGAGTTCATTATAGATCCTGGATATCAACCTTTTGTCTGTACTGTCATTTGCAAATATCTTCTCCCATTTCGTGGGTTGCCTCTTTGTTTTGTTGACTATTTCCTTGGCTGTGCAGAAGCTTTTGATTTTGATGAAGTCCCAAAAGTTCATTTTCGCTTTTGTTTCCTTTGCCTTTGGAGACAGATATTGAAAGAAGTTGCTGTGGCTGATATTGAAGAGATTACTGTTTATGTTCTCCTCTAGGATTCTGATGAATTCCTGTCTCACGTTGAGGTTTTTTATCCATTTTGAGTTTATCTCTGTGTATGGTGTAAGAGAATGGTCAAATTTCATTCTTCTACATATAGCTGTCCAGCTTTCCCTGCACCATTTATTGAAGAGACTGTCTTTTTTCCACTGTATATTTTTTCCTGTTTTGTCGAAGATTAATTAACCATAGAGCTGAGGTTCCATATCTGGGCTCTCTACTCTGTTCCACTGGTCTATGTGTCCGTTTTTATGCCAGTAACATGCTGTCTTGGTGATCACAGCTTTTTATTAAAGCTTGAAATTAGGTAACGTGATGCCCCCCGTTTTATTTTTGTTTTTCAACATTTCCTTAGCAATTCAGGGTCTCTTCTGATTCCAGACAAATTTTAGGATTATTTTCTCTAGCTCTTTGAAGAATACCAGTGGAATTTTGATCAGAATAGCATTAAAAGTATAGATTGCTCTAGGCAGTATAGACATTTTAACAATGTTTATTCTTCTGATCCAAGAGCATGGAATGGTCTTCCATCTTTTTGTGTCTTCTTCAATTTCTTTCATCAGTGTTCTGTAGTTTCTCGAGTACAGATCCTTTACCTCTTTGGTTAGGTTTATTCCCAGGTATCTTATGGTTCTTGGTGCTATAGTAAATGGAATCAATTCTCTAATTTCCTTTTCTTTTTTTTTAATATTATTTTTATTTATTTGACAGAGATCGTAAGTAGGTAGAGAGGCAGGCAGGGAGGAGGAAGAAGCAGGCTCCTTGCTGAGCAGAGAGCCCATCACGGGGCTTGATCCCAGGATGCTGGGATCATGACCTGAGCCGAAATCAGAGGCTTTAACACAGTGAGCCAACCAGGTGCCCCTCTAATTTCCTTTTCTTTATTTTCATTATGAGTGTATAAGAAAGCCACTGATTTCTGTACATTGACTTTGTATCCTGTCACATTGCTGAATTGTTGTATGAGTTCTAGTAGTTTCGGTGTGGAGTCTTTTGGGTTTTCCATATAAAGAATCATGTCATCTGCAAAGAGAGTTTGACTTCTTCATTGCCAATTTGGATACCTTTTATTTCTCTTTGTTATCTGATTGCTGTTGCTAGGACTTCTAATACTATGTTGAACAAGAGTGGTGAGAGTGGGCATCCTTGTTGTGTTCCTGATCTCAACGGAAAGGCTGTGAGCTTTTTCCCATTGAGGATGATATTTGCTGTGGGTCTTTCATAGATAGATTTTATGAATTTCAGGAATGTTCCCTCTATCCCTATACTTTGAAGTGTTTTAATCAGGAATGGATGCTGGATTATGTCAAATGCTTTTTCTGCATCAATTGAGAGGACCATGTGGTTCTTCTCTCTTCTCTTATTAATTTGTTCTATCACATTGATTGATTTGTGAATGTTGAACCATCCTTGTAGCCCAGGGATGAAACCCACCTGGTCATGGAGGATAATCCTTTTAATGTGCTGTTGGATCTTGTTTGCTAGGATCTTGTTGAGAATTGTAGCATCCATATTCATCAGTGATATTGGCCTGAAATTCTCCTTTTTGGTAGGGTCTTTGCCTTCTTTGGGGATCAGGGTAATGCTGGCTTCATAGAAAGAGTCAGGAAGTTTTCCTTCTGGTTCAATTTTTTGAAACAGCTTCAGGAGAATACGTGTTATTTCTTCTTTGAAAGTTTGGTAGAATTCCCCAGGGAATCTGTCAGGTCCTGGGATCTTGTTTTTTGGGAGGTTTTTGATCACAACTTCAGTCTCATTACTAGATATTGGTCTATTCAGGTTATCAATTTCTTCTTGGTTCAATTTTGGGAGTTTATAGTTTTCCAGGAATGCATCCATTTCATCTAGGTTGCTTAGCTTATTGGCATATAACTGTTGATAATAACTTCTGATGATTGTTTCTACTTCTTTGGTGTTCATTGTGATCTCTCTCTTTTCATTCATAATTTTATGAATTTGAGTTCTCTTTCTTTTCTTTTGGATTAGTGTGGCCAATGGTTTATCAATCTTATTGATTCTTTCAAAATACCAGCTTCTAGTATCATTGATATGTTCTATTGTATCTCTGGTTTCTACCTCATCGATCTCAGCTCTAATCTTGATGATTTCCCTTCTTATGTGTGGAGTTGGTTTGATTTGTTGTTGATTCTCCAGTTCTTTAAGGTGTAGAGACAGCTGGTGAGTTCTGGATTTTTCAATTTTTTTGAGGGATGGTTAGATGGCTATGTATTTTCCCCTTAGGACTGCCTTTGCTGTATCCCATAGGTTTTTGATCAAAGTATCTTTATTCTCATTGGTTTCCATGAATTGTTTCAGTTCTTCTTTGATCTCCTGGTTGATCCAAGCATTCTTAAGCAAGGTGGTCTTTAGCTTCCAGGTGTTTGAGTTCCTTCTGAACTTTTTATCTCAGGGTTCTAAGTTTAAACCCAATGCTGGGCATAGAAATTACCTTTTAAAAATAAGGAAATACTTGAAAATGTGCTAACACAATGTTTATAATTTCACATTGGTTTCTTCAATTTTTTCTTGCATAACTTTCTAATTTTCTAACTTTATAACATAATTTTGCTTGTTAATCTTCTGTTTGGCATCTGTGTGAAACAGTAGAACTACAATGTATCTGACATTGTCACATAAAAATTCTGTTTTTAAGATTTTAACCAATATTTCACTGAAAATATCTAATTCAATTTTTTTAACAGATGACCCTTAAATATTTTCACCTCTTAGCCAGTTTCCAAAATTATGGTTTCTTCATCTTCCAAATTATCAAACACATAACATACACATAAAACTATTTTTTTTTCCTAAACAATGGGAATTGGTATTTAATGTACCAATTTGGATAAAACATACTAGAGTTCAAGCCCTGGCTTCTAGCTTATTGATGCTTTGTTGATTACATAATCACTCTAAACCGCAGAGTTTGAATCTACAACATAAACTAATTATCCCTGTTTCGTAATAGCTTATTAAATATTAAATAATATGGTATATAAGGTAATTGATAAAATATTTGACACAATAACTAATTACATAGTAGTTATGACTGTCAGAATATATTTTTCAATATTTTATTTATTTGAGGAAGCAATAGAGAAAGAGCACAAGCATGAAGAGGGAGAGAGGGAAGGGGAGAAGCCGACTCCAAACTGAGCAGGGAGCCTCACATGGGGCTTGATCCCAGGACCCTGGGATCCTGACCTGAGCAGAAGGCAGACAAAACTGACTGAGCCATCCAGGCACACCTGTTGTCAGACTAGTTCTATAGGACTGAAGTTTCTTTGGCTCTCAAGTATAAAACTAAAATCAAATTTTAAGGGCTTCCATCATTTTAATCAAAGCTATACATTTACATTTTATTTTTTTAATTTTTTAAAATATTTTATTTACTTATTTGACAGAGAGAGAGATTACAAGTAGGCAGAGAGAGATGGGGGAAGCAGTCTCCCTGCAGAGCAGAGAGCCCAATATGGGGCTAGATCTCAGGACCCTGAGATCATGATCTGAGCTGAAAGCAGAGGCTTAACCCAATGAGCCATCCAGTCGCCCATATACATTTACATTTTAAATAGTAATCATTTTGTTCAAGCACCTATACTCTAAAAAAATTAAACCCTATGTGATTTTTGGAATAGAACTCAATCACTACTGCTTTGTTGCATCCATCATCTAAAATTATCAAAAATTTAGCTTATCTTCAGAACATTGAAAATAAAACATTTTGCTTTAAGCTTCAGTGGCTATGCCAATCAAATTAATCGCTTCATTGGAATTCTACAATATTTTATCTATATCTCTTATTTGGAAAGCCTGTATTATGTAACATCCCTTGGACAGAGAAGATTTTTCTTTCACATGTATGATTTTATTATTGCATAAAATTTTCCGGTTCAGGAGAGATGCTTACAGAGCCACATATTGTCAACCTACTCAGCTCAATTGAATTAATTGTCCAGTGTGGCAAAACAGACCTAAATCCATCATATTTGAAGTCAAACCATTTATATATTTGCCACCTACTATATTAAATTTCATTAGAAATGTCACTAGTTGAATATCTTATCTCTGATAATCTATTTAAGAGCAGAGACACCTTCTTACTTTATGCATTTATATTGTCTCCCAGACAGGAGTCTTTAAAAATATTTGTTTATTAAAGAGTAATACAAAAAATCAATTAAAAATGGTTCAAATTAGGGTACCTGCGTGGCTCAGTCAGTTGAGCATCTGCTTTTATTTCTGGTCATGATCTCTGGGGGCGGAGGGAGAAAGGGTTTTAGAATGGAGCCCCCATCAGGCTTCCTACTCAGCAGGGAGTCTGCTTTTCCTTCTCCTCTCCAACCCCTCCAACTTCTGTGTGCTTTGTCACTCTCAAATAAATAAACAAAATATTTTTAAAGTGGTTCAAATTAAATATACAGTAAGAGAAAAGTCCTATTTAATATAACAATAAAATGATAAACTGGGCATTAAATGGAACTTTTTTCTTAATAACATGTATAAAAAAGCCTTCAAATATATACAAAATAGACTTAAATAAAGTTTAAAAAGTACAAGACCTTAGGATAGACTCAGTTATAAGAAAAATATCAGTTCTCCCCAAAATCAATGTGTGTGTGTGTGTGTGTGTGTGTGTGTGTGTATACCTATTTTCTGTTCCCTCTGGAGAAAAATTACCACACCCCACCCATTGCCATGTGACTTGAAATGCCATACTGACGGAGAGATTTATTTCCACATTGAAATAAAAGAGAAATATGACCATTTTGGTCACTTGCTTTAGCCAAAAAGAGTAACAAAAATTGAGCTGTGCTATATTGCAGCAGAAACCTTAAAAAGCCTTCCCTGGGTTTCACCATACACTTTTTCCTCTGTTTCACAAAGGAAATAGGAATTTTATTCCCTTAAAGTGGTTCCAGAATAAGTAACACATGGAACATATCCAAAATATATATCGATGTGTGTGTGACATTTGGTGATTGTTATGGACTTAATGTTTGTGGTCTCAAGATTCATATGTCAAAACCTAATCCCCAGTATGATAGTAGTTGAGGGGGACATTTGAGAAATAATGATGTTATGACATTTGAGCCCTCATAAGTGAAATTAATGCCCATATAAGAAGAGGTGAGAGAGCTAGCCTTTCTGTGAGGCTAGGATGAGAATTCTTAACCTGCAAACAGGAAGTAGGTTCTCACCAGGCACCAAATCTGAGAGCACTTTGAACTTAGACTTCCTAGCCTCCAGAATTATGAGAAATAAAGATTTGTTGTTTAAGCCAGTTTGTGGTAATTTGTTATAGCAGACTAAATTAAGACAGAAATTGGAACTGAGAGATGGGGTGCTGCTGTAACAAATACCCCAAAATCCTGAAACTGGATAATGGGTACAAACTAGGAGTGTTGAACTATATGCTAATATTGCTGGGAAAGGATTTTGGCAGGTAATTTTGGATAGGATACAGAAAGATAAGCAGGGAGCTCTAGAGAGCTCTTTCATCTTGCTAGAGAGTACATAATCAAGAACATTTTGTTGATAGCAATATGGATGCTCAGGGATATTCTATTAAGGAAATGAGGAACATGCTATTAAAAACTAGAAGATGGGGCACCTAAATGGTTCAGTTAGTTAAGCTTCTGACTCATGATTTCAGCTCAGGTCATGATCTCGTGGGTCATGAGACTGAGCCACAAATGGGGCTCTCCACTCAGCAGGAAGTCTGCTTGAGGTTCTTTTTGCCTCTCTCCCCCTGCCTTTCTCTCAATAAATAAATCTTAAAAAAAAAAAAAATCAGAAGGAAGGCAATGCTCGTTATAAAATAACAAAGAACTTGGATGAGCTGTATCCATGTTCTGGTGTTTTGTAAAAAAGTAGAACTCATGAACAATGAAATTACATACTCAGCAGAAAAAAAACATTCTGAACAAAGTAGTGAGGGAATAGCTTGGTTTGTCCTGTCTGCTTGCTGTAAAATGTAAGAAAAAAAATTGAAGACAAAATTATTAAGCAAGAAATATAACACTTAAACTTGGAAATTCTCAGCTTATCCGTTTTGTAAAAAAAAAAGAGAGAGAGAGAGAGAAAGCATGTTCAGAAGAAAACATTACGTGTATGGCTAAGCAACCATTTGATAAGGAGATTAGTGTGGGTGTGAACCAAGAACTTAATGAGCCCCCAGGAAGGAAAATGTCAGTTTGAACTAAATAGAAAACAGATTAGACAGAATGAAGGAAGGTTGTCAGGCCATTTGGGTTTTACAGGACAGGACAATAATACTGGTCAGCTATAACTGTGCTCTATTCTAGAAAAGGGAAGAATGAAATCAGTGTGAAAGGTAATTGAGATATCATCAAGGATGCCTGCTTTGTTTTTTTTTTTTTTAAATTTTTTATTTTTTATAAACATATATTTTTATCCCCAGGGGTACAGGTCTGTGAATCACCAGGTTTACACACTTCACAGCACTCACCAAAGCACATACCCTGCCTGCTTTGTTTTAAAAGAAGGAGACTTTGCTTTCAGTAAGCAAGATGTACTATGCCCAAAGTCACCTGGACCTGTATCTCTGTTTTCCAGAAGCCTGGTAGGCGAGGTGGGGGCGGAGCTGGAGGGCACTGTATAATGCCAATGAGGATATTTAGGCAGTAAATATGTTCCAAGCCACACAAATAAGATATCACTTAATCCTTAAAATTCTGTCAGTTATATATAATTTTCTCTATTTTCTAAGGACTCAGATTTCCATGCAGAGTGGGCTATTTTTAAAAACAATTATCCCTTCCCATTTTTATTTGGATAAAAATGAATATTATTATTCAGGAATTATCCAGAAATGCAAATTGCTTAATGTTTTTTTTTTCCTCTCCCTTTTTTAAAGTAATGTACATTCCTGTCAGTTTTCATAAGAAAAGTCACCTTATTTTATTTTACTTTTTTAAAAAATATTTTATTTATTTATTTGATATAGATCACAAGTAGGCAGAGAGGCAGGCAGACAGAGAGAGGGGGAAAGCAGGCTCCCTGCTGAGCAGAGAGCCCGATGTGGGGCTCCATCCCAGGACCCTAGGATCATGCCCTGAGCTGAAGGCAGAGATTTTAACTCACTGAGCCACCCAGGTACCCGTCACCTTATTTTACTTAAAAAAAAAGGTTCAAAATAAAATGGGAATAGATAATAACTAAAATTTTATTTTTAAATTATCATGAAATATATTTTTTTGATAGGCATTACACCAAGAACACATTTGTTTCAAAACGAAAAACAAAGCTTTACAGGCACAAGCATACTTTAGAGTCAACAATCTCTATAATTGGTTTTCATGTATATTTCATGCAAAATATATGTTACTAGATTAGTTGCTCAATAGATTAAATTTACTCTCTTGCAACTAGAACTGAAAAAAAAAAGCAGGTGTTGCTGTTTAATGGAACTGTGAGCCTATTTCTGTAATGAGCTTTAGAGATACATAAATCTTAAACGATTTTTCAATTCACATTCTGCATTTTATCAAAATTGTGTGCTACTAAAACCTTCAAGAGAACTACAAATTTTAAATTGGTTCTTAATTTGAAGATCTTGTAAAAGATCAGTTGTAAATTCTATGGCATTTTTGTTGAAGCATCAGGGTCATTTAAATATTTTTACTACCAATAGAAAACAATTACCAAATTTCATACTGATTTTGCTTAATAACAATCCTTGAAGACACTGAAGGATCCAAATAAAGTGCATGAAAATTTCTCAATCAGCAGACTTTGTGGACAGACATATAAAAAGAATTTTTATAGTCCTAAAACTCTATTTTTATGTTTAAATATATTTAAATCTTCTAGGGATAAATTAGCATTTGATAATATATGAATTATTCTACTGCTAGTTTTGTACAATATTAACAGGCACACAATTATTAATTTCTACATTATGCTAACATCCTAGATCTAGACAACTTTAACTTTAGTTATCTTTTTACTTCTGATAAGTGTGAAAGCAATGAGGAAGAAATAGGGCTCATATCTAAACCTCTGGGATATAGAGTAGATAGGGGAAAATTGTCAGCAAATTGGTAGTGCCAAAGGGAAGCAGTATCCTCACTGGACAGGCAAAAGGGTAAAATGGAAAATGTAGAGAAGTTTAGGGTATGAGCAAATGCTTGGATAAGTTTGAGTAACAAAATGTTCATGTTTAGTAGGGATAAAGGTTGGTCTGGAATGTTTGTGAGGAGTTGGGTGAGGACACTGGAAGAAATTCTGGGCACTCATGATCCCATATGTTATAGGCCAACTTTATGGATTACCTATGGAAGTGCCACTTACCGGAGAGAGGTGAGTACTATTAGACATCTCAGAACTGGGTGGGCCTCCCTTCAATCCTAAGGAAAGTTATCCAATTTATAAATTGCAGTGTTTCAATTCTGAGATTGGTTTCCTTAATAGAGGTGTTTATAGTACACTCTTGTCTTACTTATGTATATATTACTCCATATCTTTCCATATTGTGCCTTTTCATGGCAGAATGAATTATAGAGGACTAAGGACTATATTGTAGCATTATGATACAAGAGTGTTGGTTAAAAGTAATATCAGGCGGGCGCCTGGGTGGCTCAGTGGGTTAAGCCGCTGCCTTAGGCTTAGGTCATGATCTCAGGGTCCTGGGATCGAGTCCCGCATCAGGCTCTCTGCTCAGCAGGGAGCCTGCTTCCCTCTCTCTCTCTGCCTGCCTCTCTGTGTACTGTGATCTCTCTCTGTCAAATAAATAAATAAATAAATAAATCTTTAAAAAAAAAAAGTAATATCAGGCAAAACAGTGAAGGTTAAAAAAAAAAAACTGGTGTATATTGCACACAAATACAGCAAGCATTATAAAATATGCTCAGTGATTGATAAATAGAGATTTCTATTAAGTCTCCCCATAGTGTGAATTTTACAATTCTTAAGATATTCCCATTTCAAAGAAATGGGAATACCAGATGTAAGATATGAGGCAGTGGCAAGCATTTGAAGTGGGCAGTGTCTGTATGTGTGAACAGTTAGGATGAGAAGGATTCTTGCAGGATGAATTAAATATTGTAGGGGACAAGTCCCGAAAAATTAAAACTATATATGTCTATACAGATTTCATATCTTCTTTATAATTTTAGTTAAAAGACTGAGAATGAAAAGGAAGGTTTTTAGAAAAAATAAATTATATAATGAATTATAAAAATGATTAGATGTCAATGTTCTTGGAGGAAATAGATTAAAAAAATACCCAAGAATTTGCAAAAAAAAAAATCAATAATGTCTTTTAGTGTTCTGACAAAAATCCTAAAAATTCAAATGTTAGATATTTAAAAAAAAACTTCTTAGCACTTAAAAATATATCTAGAAGTATCTATTATATATTCAACCTATATATAATCTCTTTGGAGCCATGTATTTGTAAAACAGATGTGACAGCAGATGGTAGTAAACAATACATTTTTTTATAACTGATTAACAACTTTTGCCAAATGCCACTGGTAATAAAGAAATCCACTTTATCTTGGACTCTGAGGAATTAAGTATTCAGTGATAATAAAGGCAACTATTTTGGTTTACCTGGATATCACTTGTTTCTTTGAGTGGTGTTAGATAGTAGCAGCTTAATCTAAACTTAGTTCTGCTTTTACACTGCCATTTTTTTTAAGGCAGTTGTTTTATTTGATGAAGGCAAGATAAATCTTTAATCAATTTTATCATGTCTTGATTATTTGCAAAACAGGATGACAGAGAGAAAAGAAATAAAATCTGTCCAGCATAAGGTGAAATTTATTGCTGTAATTTTACAGAAGAGTCCCTTTGATATCATAAACTGCAAGAAAAAAATCATGAGCAGTTTATTAAAAAAACATAAGAATAGTGAGATGAGATTGCAGCCTTTATAGCATTCCACACGTTATATTGGATAATTCATTCTTGTCCCACTGTAGAAAATAGTAAATTGATTTTGATTTTATATGTAGCTGTCCCATTAATTTTCAAAGCATAACCTTATGAAGATCAAACTGGTCGAGTTTGCTGACATCAGCTTTACAAGAGGGAGCTTATCACTCCCTAAAGCGAAAATGTACTGTTATCAAGAAACACATCTGCAAGTGCAGCTATTGTCAAAGAATCATGACATATAAATTATCTATGTGGCACTGTTGAAGTATCCATTTCACTAAAGCTTTTAACAAAAATAGTTTTAAAAAGTCAGGAAATGAAAGTCATGCCTTTAATGATATTACCAGCTTTACAGCTTTTTCTTTTTTAATTGAAGGAAGGTTTTGTTTTTTCCATCAAATCATTAGTGCACTTTCACTATTTCTGTGTCAGAAACTAATTTGGAAGCATAGTTAAGATTCAAATGATTAATTGAGTCTTTTATAATAAAATAATTTTCTATTGAGTTTTGATGCTTCTGTTTGAGTCAGAAAATGTGCCTTATGTCAATGAATTTTAGTGCTATTCAAGACATTTTTTTTTCCTTAAACTAGATCAATATATAAAACTAAAGAAAAAAACATTCACTGAACTTATTAAATCTGTAGCAGGGGGCATGTGATCTTACTCTAGATAGGGAAGAAAAGTGTCAGTTTTATTTCTCTCCATCATCTTTTCTACATATAACATTACACTTGAGGGAAGGTAAAATCGTTTAACATTTCAATCACTTATTGTTATTATCTCATATAAAATCCAGAAAGAATACTCAGAGCTCCAAGGTACATTAAAATAATTTTGTATCCCATTTGAATTTTTTATTTACCTCTATCTAAAAGTTTCAAGCATTTAAACCATGTATGCAAATTTGGACAGGAAAGCAATTTTAAAATATGCTAACCATCTCAATGAGGGAAAATTGGCTATGTCAATTTTGAATCATTTGAATATGTTCATGACAGAGGTTAATCTATTGTAAACACACTATAAAACCAAAGACTTTGCCTGAGTACATTAATCTGTTTTCTGCCTTAACTTGCCTAATATTAAGGCAACCATTTGATTGCATTTTTTTAAGATTTTTAATTTTTTTAAGATTTTTAAGATTTTTAATTTTTTTTTATTTGACAAGTGGAGATTACAAGTAGACAGAGAGGCAGGCAGAGAGAGAGGGGAAAGCAGGCTCCCTGCTGAGCAGAGAGCCCAATGCAGGGCTCGATCCCAGGACCCCGAGATCATGACCAGAGCCGAAGGCAGAGGCTTAACCCACTGAGCCACCCAGGTGCTTTTGAATGCATTTTTAAAAAAATCATTTTTCGGGCGCCTGGGTGGCTCAGTGGGTTAAGCCGCTGCCTTTGGCTCAGGTCATGATCTCAGGGTCCTGGGATCGAGCCTGCTTCCTCCTCTCTCTGCCTGCCTCTCTGCCTACTTGTGATCTCTCTTTGTCAAATAAATAAATAAAAAAAAAATCATTTAAAAAAAAATCATTTTTCAAGATTCATCAAACCCCACTTAAAACATAAATGCCAGTATTATTCTCAGTCACCAACAACTGTGTGTAACCTTAACTCTTTGACACTGTACCCAAATCAATAACTAGTCACTTTTTCTCGAATTCCTAAATATTTCTGAAGATATTTGTCATTTTCCATCCTTATTGGTATATTCCTAGGAGAAACCACAAACATCTGCTCCTTGGATTATTACAATAGTCTTTTAACTTTTATCTTTTCTCCACCTGGCCCCAATTAATTCTTTATGCTATAATTGAAATGAGTTCTTTAATATGAAAAATACAGAGTATTTTAATATTTTTAGAAAATTTTGAAGATAGTACAGAGTTCCCATATATCCCTCACCCAGTTTCCCTAGCATTAACATCTTATGTTATCATGATATAATTAAATCTTATTCATACATTATTATTAACTAAATTCTATAATTTATTCGGATTTTCTTATTTGTTTTTATTGTCTTCTTTCTGTTTTAGAATTCACCCAGTATACCAAAATATATTAATTCATTATTTCTTCTTAGGCAACTCTTGATTGTGACAATTTTTGGATTTTCTTGTTTTTGATGACCTCATTAGTTTTGAGAACTAGTAACAAATTTTGTAGCAAAACCTTCAATTTGGATTTTTTAATGGTTTTTCTCATGATTAGATTGGGGAATGTATTTTTAATGGGAAACCAGATAGAAAGTGTTGTTTTTGTCACAGCATAACAAGGGTGCATATTATCAATTGGTTCTTTCTATTGAAGAGTGTATTAGAAACCGAGATCTGGATGATGGGTGTGTTCCATGCTACTGGGTGTTGGTGTTTCTAGGCTCCCTGAGCTGAGAGGAAAAGAAAATATATGTGCTACTAACCTGTGTATGTTTATATGTCTATATAAACATTTCCATATGTAACCATTTGTGTCTGTACTAAACTAAACATGCATTCATGCTGAAAGCTCCAACTTTACTAATCTATTACCACATGGATAATTTTAGCCTACACTTCTTGGTTATCTATAAACTTCCACTCCAGAAAAGAGAAATGTGGCTTCCACCATCTGCCATTTTTCACTTGCTTGATGAATCGCAGTATGTATGTAAGACAGAATCAGAATTGTTAACCTGTATCCAGGAGATGAAATTTTATTACTATAGTACAACGCTTATGTGCAGCTCCCTTTGAGTTCATTCTTTCAGATTCCACATAGTTTCTTAGATCAATACATTTCTCCTCCTCCTAAGGGTGATTATTTCTCAGATTTATAATACAGTTGGATTTTTTTTTTTTTTTTTTGGACACATGCTGCCTTTCATATGGCATTCCCCAGTGAATTTTTTTTAAAGAGACTTTTTATTAAGAGCAGTTTAAGGTTCATAGGAAAAAAAAAATAAGGAAATTACAGAGTTTGCAGATATCTCCTACCTGCACACATACACATCTACATTCATTGTCATTTCAGCATCAGAATTATACATCTATTTCAGTGGATGACCCTACATTGACACATTACTACCCAAAGTTCATAGTTTACATTAAGGTTCTTATACATTCTATGCATTTGGCAAATACACAATGTCGTATACCCACCATTGTAGTATCATACAGAACAGTTTCACTACCCTAAAGATCCTATGAAAATGCATATTTGTCAATTCTTCTCACCAAATCTTGGCAAGCACTGATCTTTTTACTGTCTCCATAGTTTTGCTCTTTCCAAGATATAGAGAAAAATCACATTATATATACACTTTTCAGTTTGGCTTCATTCACTTAATAATATGCATTTAATGTTCCTCCATATATTTTCACAGTTTGATAGTTCATTTCTTTAGTATTGAATAATATTCCAGTGTTTGGATATAACACTTTGCTCATTTATTTACTTATGAAAGAACGTGTTTGTTGCTTTCAAGTTTTGACAACATAAATGAAACCAGTATGAACAGCTCTTTAGATTTTTGTGTGGGCATAAGTTTCATTTTTAAGTTTGAGTAAATATCAAAGAGTTCGACTGCTGGATCTTATGATATGAGTATGATTAGTTTTATAAGAAACATTCAAATTGTCTTTGCAAAGTGGCTGTACCATCTCACATTCCTCAATTACTATTTTTTAAACTTCTATTTATTAAGGTCCACTCTTAATATTGTGGAGTATGAGGTGCTATGTGTTTTACCACAGTAAAGAGTCATATGTCCACTATTTAAGAATTACATACAATAATACAGAATTCTTTCAATGCCTTAAAGATTACTGGTGCTTCATTTATTCAGATCCCCTGTCTCCAACCCATAGCAAACACTTTCTGTAGTTTTGGCTCTTTGAGAATATAATATAAATAGAATCATAAATAGTGTTGTCTTATCAAACTAGCATCTCTTACTTAGCAATATACATTAAAGTCTCAATGTAATTGATTGATAGCTCTTTCCTTTTAATTGCTGAATGGTAAAACATCTTATACATGTGTTACTGTTGCTATACCCATTCACATATTAAAGGAGATCTTGGCTCCTTCCAGTTTGGGGTAATTATTAATAAAGTTGTTCTAAATCTATGTATGTACATTTATATTGTCTGTGTTTTTTGTGTTAACATAGTTTTCATATTAATTAGGTAAATACTTATGAGTATGAATGCTAGATCTTACAATAAACCTATGATTAACTTTAGAAGAATGAATCTCTTATGAAGTGGCTGCACTATTTTACATTTTCTCCAGCAATGAGTTTTTTTTTTTTTTTACATTTTATTCTAATAATTCAAATAAGTTTTGGTGGTATCTCATTTTGTTGGAATATGCAACTGCAAATGAAGATTTTGAATACATATTTGCCAGTCGTGTGTCTTTTTTGGGATGGTGTTTCTTTAGTTATTTGCCTGTTTTTTTAATTATGTGTATTCTCTAACTGCTCAGTTATAAAAATTATTGGATTGTTTCAGGTATAAGACATTTACTAGGTACGTGCTTTAAAAAAACATTTAAGGATGAGGGCACCTGGGTGGCTCAGTGGGTTAAGCTGCTGCCTTCAGCTTAGGTCATGATTTTGGGGTCCTGGGATCAAGTCCTGCATCGGGATCTCTGCTCAGCAGGAAGCCTGCTTCTCTCTCTCGCTGTGACTGCCTCTCTGCCTACTTGTGATCTCTGTATCTGTCAAATAAATAAGTAAAATATTAAAAAAAATTAAAAAATATTTAAGGAGGAGATATTGCCATTTGTTATAACACAGATGGACCTAAAAGGCATTATGATAAGTAAAATAAGTCAGATAAGTACAAACACTATATAATTTCACTTATAATAAATAGAAAAAATAAAACAATTGAATAATCTACAACAGCAAAAAACAGAATCAAAACTATAAATACAAAGAACAAACTGATGGTTGCCAGAGGGCGGGTAATGTGCAAAATGTGTGAAATGAGTTGGAGATATAGGCTTCCAGTTATGGAATAAGTTAAGTCATGAAAATAATAGGCACAGCATAGAGAATACAATCAATGGTATTGTAATAGATGGTAGCTAAACTTGTGGTTGGCATAGCATAGCATAACATATAGACTTGTTGAATTACTATGTTGTATACCTAAAAATAGTAAAGAAAATTAAAAAGAAAATTAAAAGTACCAAAAATAATGTCTTTATTTACTCTAATTTTTGTTGCTATTACTCAGTACCATAGGTTGTAATAAATCATATCATATTTTCAATTTCATTTAGTTTAAGATATTTCATTTATTTATTTATTTTTGTTATTGTTTTTAGAGAGAGAGAGAGTGCACATGCAAGCAGAGAGGGGAGGGGCAGAGGGAGGAGTGAGAAAATCTTTTTTTTTTTAAATTTTTTAATTTTTTATAAACATATATTTTTATCCCCAGGGGTACAGGTCTGTGAATCACAGGTCAAGCAGAGGGAGCGAGAAAATCTTAAGCAAACTCCATGCTCAGCACAGACCTCCATGCTCTGCTCAATCTCACACGTCTGAGATCATGACCTGCGCAGAAATCAAGAGGCCAAAGTTTTAGTGACTGAACCACCTAGATGCCTCCTAGTTCAAGATATTTTTAAATTTCTCTTGAGACTCCTTTGACCCAGGTATTATTTAAGTGAAATACATGGAGATTTTCCAGCTATGTGTTTGTTTGTTTGATTTTTTTTAATCAAATTCTATTAAGGTCTGAAGACATAATTTATATGATTTTTCTTTGAAATTTGTTATAGAGTAATTTATGGCCCTGAGTATATTCTATCTTAGTGAATGTTCCATGTATACTGAGATGAATGTGCTCTGTTGTTGGATAGAACAGTCCATCAATGTCAATTATATAAAGTTTATTGATAGTGCTGTTCAGGGTAACTATATCCTTACTGATCTTTCTGCCTGCTTCATCTATCAGTTACTTAAAGAAGGATCCTAACTCTAAAAATAACAAGGTTTTTATTCTTATTCTCCATTCTGTCATTTGTTGTGTTGTGTATATTGATTGTTGTTAGGTAGATACAGGTTTAGGATTTTTATGTCTTCTTGAAGAATTGTCCCCTTTACCATTATAAAATGCTACTCTTCACTAGCCTCCCTCATTCTCAGGTTGGCTTTGTCTGAAATTAATTTTAATACAGTGTTATCATGGTATATATATATATTTTCTTCTTTATTTTGATCTTATCTGACTCTTTAAAGTGGGTTTCTGGTAAAAAACACAATAGTCTGGTCTATTTTTTAGTCCATGATGATAACCTTTGTCCTTCCATCTGTATTTTTATATGTTCACATTTAAAATGAGTATTTATATAATTGGATTTGTTCCTAGCATGTTTGTATTTGTTCCTTTGTTTTATTCATTACATGTTTTCTGTTTCTCCTCTTACTTATTTTTTTTTTTACATTTTGTGGTTTTAATTGAGCATTTTTATATGATTCAATTTTACCTTCTTTGCCTTTATTCTTTCTTCTTCTCTATTTCTTTTCTTTATATAGAAACAGAAAAGTCTGTGGTAGAAATATTCATTCATTCAGTTTTAATTTTCCTGAAGAAATATTTATTTATGATTTTCTTTGAAAGATAATCTGGATTATATGTTGGTGGAGTTCTATTCCCCTGCAATATTTTAAGTATAACAATCCACTTTCTCCATGCTTATATGATTCTTCAGAAATCTACTGTAAATGTTACCTATGTTCCATTATGAGTAAGATGTCTTTGTTATGGATTAAGTTTTGTCCCTCATAAAGATATGTTGAAGTCCTAGCCTCTGGTAACTGATTTTGTCTTTATTTGAAAATAAGATCTTTGCATATATAATCAAGCTAAAATGAGGTTGTTAGAGTAGGTCCCAATACAATATGACTAGTATCTTGAAAGAAGAATAGAGGCAGAGGTAGAAGGAAAACACAATGGCAGAGATTGGGGTGGTGTATCTATAAGCTAAGGGATTTCAGTACTGTTGGCAAGACAAGAAGGTAAAAGAAAGTCAAGGATCAGATTTTCACTAAGAGCCTTTGGAGAGCAGAGCTCTGCTGACATCTTGATTTCAGACTTTTAGTCTCCATAACACTGAAAGAATAAATGTGTTGTTTTAAGTTCCTGATTTGTGGTAGAATAAGTCAGAGAAATGTAAGCTTCCTATAAACAAGATCTTTGTTCTGTTAATGGATGTATCTCTATTGTCTAAAATAGTGATTGACCCATTGATTAGATAAAACATTCCTTGAATAAGTAGATAGACAAGAACTACACAGCCTTGATGGTCCTTTGTGATTGGCAATCAGGAATCACTACCAATAGCTCTTGCTACATAACTTACTGGAACACTGACCTCTTCTGGGTTCTGTATTTTCCTTTCTGCTATAAAACACCATAACATAAACTAACTTTTTTTTTAACTTACTTTATCATTTTCCCTTTAACTTAGGTATTTGTGAAAAATACAAATTATCCTATAGCACTCTGCACTGAATAGTGAATTCAAGTCTACAGGAGAAGTCTCCAGGGACTTGCATTTTCAAAAATGACCAGGACTTCTGGGCCAGACATGATGTATTGACTCCCTTCTCCTTGTGTACAAGTGTGTACTGTGTACAACTGTGTACAACTCCAATCCATTGAAATAATGAAATACACACTAAATGTAATTTAGGTTTCCACTCTGACAGGTGGAAAGAAGAAAGCAAACTGGTTGGGTACAAAAACAAAAACAAAAACAAACAAACAAAAAAAACAAAAACAAAAACAAAAAAACTGTAAGAATAAGAGAACAATAAGGCCCCCAAAAATAAGACCACCAGGCTTGAAGTATGTACTCCAAATCTCACGACTTAAGGCAGTCCTTTCTCCCTGGATTAAATCTGAGTGTCACTAGCAATACCAGGTGATTCCATCAGCACTGTCAGAGGATTAATAGGGAGCTCAGCTAACAATAAGTGGCCAGTTGAGGTGCTTGCCTTTCTTGCTAGGTCTGAGACTGCTCTATTCAACCGAAAAACACAGGCTAGCTTAGGGGTACAGGCAAGAAAAATTATACTGTAACAAATGTCAAACCCATGAAATCTTTCTGTCCCCACAAACCTAAGACTCTTTTCCTCCATGGAGAAAAAGTCAGTGGCCAGGGAATACTGCAAAAGGACATTCTGTCATAATCAGTGGTGGGCATGGTCACCACTATTCAATCTACAGACCATAGAATAGCTTTCCCTTCCACTTGGACCATCCTGGGAAAATAACTTATGCTTTCTCTGTCAACACCAAAATGTCCAGTGGGAGCCTGAAGGGAACAAACCATACAAGCCTCTGAAATTCGATTTTCATTCAAAACACAGACCGAAAAATAGGCTAAGGTTTGCATACTAAACTTATACATAGTGACTGCTAATTAAAATTAAAATTTAAAATAACTCAAATTCTTGTAAAATAACTACAATGCCCAGAATACAAATAAAAATGAATGATCATAAAAAGTAGAAGGGAAATTATAAGTTCAACGGTAAGATCAATCAACTGAAGCCAACACTAAGATAAATCAGATGTTAGAATTCTATAACAAGGATTTTAAAGAAGCCAAATATTTTAATACTAGATTATGAATTCTCCTGGAAAAAATTAAAGAGAAATTTCTATCAAATAAACAGTAGTTAAGGGGCACTGGGGTGGTTCAGTTGATTAAGTGTCTGCCTTAGGCTCAGGTTATGATCCCAGGGTCCTCAGATCTAGTCCCACATTAGGCTCCCTGCTGAAGGGAGATTCCCTCATCCCATGCTTCTCCCTTTCCCTCTGCTCCTCCTCCTGCTCATGCTCTCTCACTCTCTAATGAAAAAATAAAAACAAACAAACAAACAAACAAATAGTTAAAATAAATGTGGTGTATCATGTTGACTAATTTGTGAATGTGAATCATCCTTGCAATCCAGGAATAAATCTCACTGGATTGTGGGAATGGTTCTTTTAATAGACAGTTGGATTTGATTTGCTAGTATTTTGTTGAGAATTTTTGCATCTACATTCATCAAAGATAGCTGACTGATTCAAAAGGAGACAGGCACCCCGATGTTTATAGCAACATTATCAGCAATACCCAAATTATGGAAAGAACACAAATGTGTCCACTTAATGATAAAAGGATAAAAAAGTTGTCACACACACACACACACACACACACAAAGGGCTATTACTCAGTCATAAAAAAGAATGAACTCTTGCTTTCTTAAACAACATGGATGGAGCCAGAGAATATCAAGCTACATGAAATAAGTCAGTCAGAGAAAGGGAAATACCATATAATTTCATTCATATTTGGAATGTAAGAAACAAAAAGGTGATTAAGGGGTAAAAAAAGAAAGAGTGGAATACCATGAAACAAACTTTAAGACCAACAAGAGAGAAATGACATTACATACTGGGGAACTCCAATCTGAGGAACAAGAGATTTCTCCTCTGAAACCACAGAGACCAGGAGACAGTATCATGGCATTTTTCAAATGCTGACTGACTACTTCAAGTTCCGTTTCATTCAAAGAAACACTAATGGAATTTGTTTCTAATGGCATACTCTAAAAGACTGGCAAAAAGAAGTTATTTAAACAGAGAAGAAATGATAAAGAATCTTGAAACAACAAAAAGAGGAAGAAACAATAGAAAAGAACAGAAATATGAGTACATAAAAATGACCAATTGTTACCTTGTAAGTTTTAAAAGTTATATTTAATGATTAAGCTAAAAAAACACTTTAAGACCATATGTTAGTTCAGATAGGATATTTAAAATTGGGAGACAAAAAGACACCTAAAAGGAAGTAAGGTTCCACACTTCATTTGAAATAGTAGAAACCTGGTATCCATAGAATATGATCATACACACACACACACACACACACACACACACACACATATATATACACACACATATATGTCTATATATATATATATATGTATATTATGAATAATTTATATAATAAAACTATATAGGATATATGCTCCCTAAACACCATAAAGAAATCAAGATGTAATCCTAAAAATGTTGAAGTAACTCATAGGAAGACAGTAAGAAACAAAAGAATGAGGACTAAGGGAAGCATAAAATTGATAATAAAATGACAGAATCAAGCTCTAACATATTAAGTTACCTGAAATGTAAAAACATGAATAGTAAAATACAGCAATAAGTGGCAAATATTATCAAAATAGACTGTTTTTAATTACCTTAAAAGGAACTGCTTACAGAAAACATCAAACTAAATAGCATAGGTAAGTTGAAGTAAAAGAATGAAGAAAGATTTACCATGCAAACATTACAAAAGTACATGAGGTTAATGTATGATAGATTGCAGACTAAAGAAAATGACTAAAGACTAACAAGGCCATTTCATAATGATAAAAAAGCTCATTCCACTGGAAAAATATAATGATCTTAAATGTGTGGCCCCAAATAAACAACAGAGTCTCAAAATTCATGAAGCAAAACATATAGAGTTATAACAAAAAAATGGAAGCATTCCAATTTTGTTAGGGACTTCTTCACTGCCACTCAGTGACTAATAAAACTGCTAGGCAGAAAATTAGCAAGAGTATATAAGATCTGAACCCAAATAACAGAACCTAAATCACAGCTCATAAAATGCATATAGAGAATTTTATTATTTTATTTTATTTTATTTTATTTTATTTTTGAAGATTATTTATTTTAGAGAGAGAAGTAATGGAGGGGCAGAGACAGAGAATCTTCTTCATTGTTATTGACATAGGGACAGATACATATCAATAGAACAGTATGGAAAACTAAATAGACTCTCCACATATGAACAAATGATATTTGAACCAGGTATGAAATAATTTAATAGTAGAAGTTATCCTTTCCAACACATAATTCTGTAGTATTTAACTTCTATAAGCCATAAAATAAACATTACCCTAAACTTCATACTATATACAAAAACCAAATATGGTTCACAGACTTCAATGCAAAATGCAAAACAGTAAACCCTTTAGAATATAGGGAGAATATTTTGTTCTAAAACTAGGAAAGAGTTCATAGACTTGACATCAAAAGCACAATCCATAAAAGAAAAGATTGATAATTTGACCTCATTAAAACAGAGAATTTTTGCTCTGGAAAAGATCCTGTGAAGAAGATGAAAAGATAAAGTACAGACTGAGATAAAATATTTCCCAATCACATCTGACAAATGAATAATATTTAGAAAATATAAAGGACTTCAAACTCAATAATAAAGAAAAAATCATTTCAATTTAAAAAAGGGAAGAATATATAACATGCTGTACTGAGGATATACCATTGGTAAATAATAACATGAAAATAGGTACAGCATTTTCCATTATAGAAATGAAAATTAAAACCACAAGGAAATAACACTGCACTTTTATTAGGTAGGAAAATAAAGAATAATGATGCTGAAAAATCTTGGTGAGGTCACCCAGAGACTAAATCATCAAGCATTGCTAATAAGAATATCTAATACTACTGTCACTCTGGAATCCTGTTTGGCATTTTTTTTAAAGATTTTATTTATTTGACAGACAGATCTCACAAGTAGGCAGAGAGGCAAGCAGAGAGAGAGGGGGAAGCAGGGTCCCCGCTGAGCAGAGAGCCCGATGTGGGGCTCGATCTCAGGACCCTGATATCATGACCTGAGCCGAAGGGAGAGGTTTTAACCCACTGAGCCACCCAGGTGCCCCTTGGCATTTTTTTTTAAACCTAAAGATAAAACTGCCATAGACCTAGAAACTTTACTCAATCTTGATATTATCCCAGAGAAATGGAAATTTACATTCACACAAAAACTTGGACATGAATGTTCGCAACCACAAACTAGAAACAACACAGATGTCCCCCATGGGTGAATGATTAATGAAAATGTAGTACACTTTGCTTCTTTATATATCACAGAACATCACTCAGAAATTATAAGAACAAACTACCAATATAAACAAATACTTGAGGTGCCTCATTAGTGCAGCAGGTAGAATGTCAGCCTCACAAACAAAAACTTGGATGAATCTCTAGGAATTTAACTGAGTTTAAAAAGTTAGTCCCCAAAAGGTACATATTAAAGGATTCTGTTTCTATAATATTTTTTAAAGATCAAAATCCTGAAGAGGATGATATCATTAGGGAGGTTAGGAGTTAAGGACAGGTCAGGGGAAGGTAGGTGGATGTGATTCTAATAAAACAGGAGGGATTTTCATGCTAATGACACTCTATCTTTCCTGTAGTCATAGATACATAAAACAGCAGTGTAACAAAATTGTGAAGAATTAAATACATACTAATAAACACAAGTAAAACTGAGGAAATATAAATTAAAAAAAAAAAAGTTTTAAAAAATACAGAGATCCGGGACGCCTGGGTGGCTCAGTTGGTTAAGTGGCTGCCTTCGGCTCAGGTCATGATCCCAGTGTCCTGGGATCGAGTCCCACATTGGGCTCCTTGCTGGCCAGGGAGCCTGCTTCTCCCTCTACCTCTAGCCTGCCACTCTGTCTGCTTGTGCTTGCACTCTGTATCTCTCTCTCTCTCTCTAACAAATAAATAAAATCTTAAAAAAAAAAATACAGAGATCCTGTAAGAAAGAAATTTAATGAAAATTCTGCCTTTACCCATCTCAAGTGATTCTACAGTCTAAGCTTTTAAATATGTGATTTTGGAGTCCTTTTAGGATTAAGAATGAGCCACGAAGGGATGCCTGGGTTGCTCAGTTGGTTAAGCAGCTGCCTTCGGCTCAGGTCATGATCCCAGCGTCCTGGGATCGAGTCCCATGTCGGGCTCCTTGCTCAGCAGGGAGCCTGTTTCTCCCTCTGCCTCTGCCTGCCATTCTGTCTGCCTGTGCTCTCTCTCTCCCCCGCCCTCTCTCTGATAAATAAATAAAATCTTAAAAAAAAAAATTAAAAAAAAAAAGAATGAGCTAAGAAGAAGATTGTAGCTCATTACTTCCACTACATTTAACTTGTGCCACAGAGTCTGTATTGCCCATAATGCAGATTTTAAACATAGCATATGAAGATACATTAATTACAGGGTGAATGAATGAATGAGTGAATGCATTTCTGATGGCATAAATAATATCAAATAAACTCTAATATATGAATGGTAATCTATGTTTCTTCATTGACTCTAATAATGATTGGAAATTTTAATATTACAAATTTGTGCATATTCTCTCTCTCCCTCTCTCTCCCTCTACTCTTTTCTCTCCCTAAAATAAATAGTAAAATCTGTAGGAAAAAAGAAATATGCGTCTTTAATATTTTTTTAACATGTTATCGTACTTTTTTCTGAAATGTACTCTTTCTATCTAGGAAGTTTCCCCCAGATTTCTTATATTTCAAAATAAGTTAAATCCCTATGTTATTAACATTTAGCACAGTATGAATTGTCTTTCTTTTCTTTATGATCAAAGATTGTATGCAGTAGAAAATGAATTAATGCTGTGCAAATAACAATGGCATTTGTCATATATATTCTAAATAGTGGCAAATAATTTGTCTTCTGTTATCAAAGCAGGAAAAATAAATAAATTATAACCATCAGAATGATAGTTATGCTGTAATAAAGAAAATAGAAAATAAAAATAGGAAATAGGAAAATTAACATCTTTGAAAATATTTTTTTGTATTAAAAAGAATCTTACCTGAACAGAATGGTTGATAAAACTAAGCACATACTAACAACAATGTATGAGTAAAGGATACCTCATGTTAATGAAGTAGCATTCAAAGACTTATCAGCCTCCGAAAATAGTTGACCAAGAGTTTACAGGAATTTGTAGAACTTGAACACTGGTGAATTTTTACTTATTTGGAAATTTCAACAAGAAAAATGCACGACTTTATTTGAAATCACTTGTGAAAAGAGTCCATTTGTCACTGTGTTGAATTATTAGCTTTTCAAGTGGAGAAACTTTTTTGTATTACAGAGATTCTTCTTAAATGTTATGAGAAAAAAAGTCAGTGTGTTAAGCAAATGATGTTAGCACCCAACTCTTGCAGCAGTGATGTCTCTGCTAATGTTATGATTTATTCATGTGCACTTCTAAGCTAGCTAATAAATGATATCATCACATTAGAGGAAAATGATATCCCCATTTCTCCTCCACTCCATTCAAGAAAAACTCAAGGACAGAAGTGTCCATAAGTAAACTGGAACAGCGACAAATGTAGAGACCTGAAGAAGCAGAAATTAACTTAAAGCAAAAGAGATGACCACACAATCAGTATCACACAGAGGTTAGACCCCTTTTTCAATTTCTTTTTTCTTTTCTTTTGAGGGGGCTGGCCTTGGTCAACTCTTTTCTGGACTGGAGGATATTAGCCTATTCCAGTGCCAACAAGGAATTCAATGTGACAGATTGTGACTATATTTACTATCTCGTAAATATAAGACTGAAAGAAAATGTGACCTTATAAGTGAAAAAGATCAACTAATTAACAGATTTCTATCTAATATGTCACCAGGGAAAAATAATTTGTGAAAATGCGTAAAACAATGTGTAAAAATGGAAGCATACACAACTACATTCTTTGTATCTAAAGCAAACACTGCAGTCAAGCGTTTTACTCTTCATCAGTATGAAATTGCTACTGAACTAAATGATTTGAAGTTATTATTATAAATCAATTTATACTGTATAATTACTTAGACAAGGAAGATATAGGATTAGTAAATGACTTTAAGCATATGAATGGAACAAACCCATACTTATAACCACAAAGTACATATTTGATTATATTTTTTCACAATGTCATATTACAGAAATTCAAAAATTGAGGTATCAAAACCAGCTGGCGAAATCCGGCAGTACTACATAATTTGTTCATTGTTCATATTTTGTAGTTCACACTCCCCTAAGTGTATATAATGGATTAGATAATTCAAAAATACTCAATTTATCTATTTAATAACATTTAATGATTTGCATATTGCAAGACTACTACAAAGAATTTCCAAATAATATATAAAGTATCCAATTATGAATTTGCACAATCATTTTTCTCCGTAGCTAAGGGGAGAGATTCTTTTTAAATTAAAGCATAAAACTACAAAATGCAATATTTATTATCTAAAAATGCAAAGCATTGTATTCTAATAGAATAAATGAAAAATGACATCTTGAGGTTCATATAAGCTTCCAAACAGTAGCAAGTCTCACAAGGATGCTTGGCCCATTGTCTTATGTGTTTGGGCAGGTTTTATGCTCAGCTTACTACATCCATTATTTATTACTGTTGTTATTGGCAAACTTGAGTAAATATATTTACTCCAACTTTAACTTTCTCTTGACTGTAGAGACATAAATATTTAAAGTATAAAATATATAAACTGTAAGGCTGCCACAAGTCCAGAGCATAAATTACAAAATACTTTTCTGTCACCAAACACCTAGTTCTTTATGTCCATTAAAATTTACTGTTTATCTCAGACATATTTATTTATAATCTCTTGACTTAGGCAGAAATTATATTAAAGAAGAATGATAAAACTAAAATCTGAACAGATTTTATGTTTATTTTTTAAAAGGAAGAAAGAGAATATAAGTAAATCTGTAATCAATTGAACATCAGGGTAATATTCAGTGTGGTAACTCATACAGTATTCATGCTATGAAATTATACTTTTGAATAAGTATAATAGTTCTCAGGATAAAATGTGGATAAATATTTCTTGAAGAATTCCACTGATCTCTGCATTTTGAGATGACAGCTTGATGAAACATACATATATTATCATGTTCATATACATATTTATGTCTGTTACTGAACTTTTTATTCTCATTAATTTTATTTTCATATTTAGTGATTATATCTGGTTGGTTTTCCAAGTATATTTTTTTACTGAAATTGAGCAGATCTTGCTGGTGCCCTAAATTGTATTTCCTTCTATAGCATTGGTCTGCCCTTTTTTGCCAACAATGTGAGCAATTCTGTACATTTATCACAAGCTCCAGGAGGTACAAAGCTTACATGGACCACAGCATTCTTGAAAATGGAAACTTCTACTAGCTTTTCTTCTTTACTCATTCACCTTTCTCCAGTCCCCAACATTGTTTCCTGGAAGTACCTTCCGAATAAAATGGTTGGAACCAAGTCCTTGTCTTCAGCTCAATTTTGTGGGGAACCCTAAGCAAAACACTCATTTTGTCTCCTTATGGAAATGAACAAATTGACCGATTCAAGGCCTCGTTGAACATAATACCCTCACTTGTGTTTACAATTAATAGGTTTCTCTGTCTTCATTATCCTGGTCTCTGTATCACTAGCCACTCCTCAAAGTTCAACTTTGAGAGCTCCTTCCGATTTGTTTCCTTTCTCTATCCCTAATTGCTTTTTTCTTTCATCTGTTACTGGAATGATCATTATTTATCAGTGCCCAGATTTCTTTTGCTAAAGTATCTGCTATAAGAATCTAATTTTATTTTTTGGAAAGGAGGGAGGAAAGGAAATTCTTAATGTGTCTGTTTTCATCTTTTCCCACAGCAACCAAAGTAAGTCACTTAAACTGTCATATACTTACATTGACCTCAAAATATTTATGTATTTTTCCACTATGCTGACTTCCTTATTTAGCTGTGGTCTCACAAAATACTATACTTCTTTTAAGTAGAATGTAAGATGATTTAAATCAAGGAGATTTGGCCAACTATGTGTTTAATAGTTCTTTCCCCTACTAAACAAGGTATTAGGGGGGAAAAAAAAAGTCTAAGCAAGTTAACAATGAGACAATCCCTGATTCCAAAGGCTAAACAGAAAAGGTCATTATAACACCTTGCATGGCACAAATCATTAAAAATGTTACACAAACACAATAAGGCATTTCTGGCAGTTTGCTGAATATCTTAAATCCTATTTAAATCTTACAATAAGGTTTTGAAATGTTCACTCAACTATAAACTCCAGCAGGCTAAGGTTTGTTCTCTTCTTTTATATTACAGCATCATCAGTCACAAGTTGAGAATAGGGACTCAATAAGTATTAGTTGGAAAAAAAAACAAATAAGCTAGATAATGTATTACTATTAGGGTTGCCCGGAGAAAGACAAAAAAAAAAAAAAACTCCAAAATTTAATTTGAATTGAGGTTAAGACTAATGATACCAAATACTCCAGGACGGCATGAATGGACATCTTATTTACATAATAAGGCCTTCTGAGGGGAGAAAGTTGGAAATAATTTGAGGGAGGCAGAGCGAGGGGTTTGGGCCTCTAGAGTGGCTTCAGGGAGAAATAAAGAGAACTTAACACCTGCACCAAGAAGGGTGATCCCGTCTTCTGCAAGCTGGTTGTTAGTTGGGGAGAAGGGACTTGAAAGCTATCAGAATGCTTATTACAAAATGGAGTCAGACTCTTTATTAAATATCTTTTCTAATACTCTGTCACTATAATGTAAACAAATATTCTCCTTACCTTAAAAGAAAAAGAAATGCTTAGTTGCGGTAAGGTCAAGTAACGTGACTACAGTTATACTGCGGATAGGTAGGTTTGCAGGCATTGATTGATTCAGGTTCTCGAACTCTAAAACTCATAGTTTTTAATAACAGTGCTATGCTGATAAGCAATTGAGATGGCATTATATTGTTCTTCACATTAAGTTAAATATATCCATTTTACATTTCAGAGAATTTTGAAGGATGGAAACAAATGAAGATGGTGACAAAAGAACACTAGGATAAAGAGAGAAGATATAAAGTAAAGTTGCAAATTAATCTCATAAAAAAAAAGTGTTGCAGAAGACAGTGTTTTCTGTTTAAAAAGTAAGTTTTGCTTAAAAGAGGAAATAGAGTTTCTGTTTAATTCACTGTATAAAACACACACATTTGCCACTGTTTCTTATTTGAAACTCTTCAGAATACCACAAAGCAGTACTAAAAGATATATCTATAAAATCAAAACTACAAAGAAGTATATAAAACAACAAAAATCTGGGAATCTGGAGAGGATATTATCTCCCTTAGTATGTCATGGACAATTGAAACAGCTTGCAGAGAGGAATCACCAAGCAAGTAAATTTCCCTGCAGACCCCCAGAAGCTTAGGAATGTGAGGCATCAGGTTTCTCTCAAGTAGTTTTCTTGGTTGGGGTGACAAAACAGGAGAAATGGTAAAAAATCTGACTCGGGATTTTTTACTCACCTCATCCCTTGATCAAATTTATTTGCCCAAAGGGCTCTCCGAATCACCTCACCAAACTCACTCTGTCTGTGTATACATGACTTTATCATGGCTTTCTGGAATTACTGAATCAGAACGTATCTGCATTCCAGGCAAACCACAAATCAAGGTGCTACTTTAAAAAAAAAAAAAAAAAAAAGACAGATCATAAGAAACAATTTACCAAATGCTTTTCCTCTGATAATCTTTTGAGAACAGCCATAGCCAGGTTTCTTTTCTTACTATTTAAGAAGGAGTTTGAAAAATTCCTCTTTGCTCTTGGAGAAAGTGGCCAGAACAGGAGAAATGACACCCAAATCCCAATAATTGGCCAGGCATGTCATCCTCAGAGTGAGATACACCCTTGGCAGCCATACTTCCTGTACACGAAGTTTCTAATCACCTTTTCACTCTCAAATACAAAGAAACTAAGACCTCAGACAATAACCACACATTTGGAGAATGCTTTGACTAAAAATTTGACTCAATTTAAAAATTAAAAAAAAAAAAAAAAAAACCTCAGGATATAAACAATTCAGGGAAAATAAAAATGTCAAAATTTAAAAACAAATTCTATTATTACTGTAAAGAGAGTAGAAAAATAAACAGTCTATTCATGAAATAATACTAGGACAAAAAGGGAAAGCAGTAAAACAGAAGCAAAGTAAAAACATACCATAGAATTTTGAAACATAAGAAAAAAGTTGAGCACCTCGCTGGCTCAGTTATTGAGGCATTGATCTGGACTCTTGATATCTCCGGTCATGAGTTGGAGACCCCTGTTGGGAGCAGAGACTACTTAAAAATAAAATCTTAGGGACGCCTGGGTAGCTAAGTGGTTAAGCATTTGCCTTCGCCTCAGGTCATGATCCCAGGGTCCTGGGATAGATTCCTGCATTGGGCTCTCTGTTCAGCAAGGAGTAGGCTTCTCCCTCTCCCTCCCCCTGCTCATTCTCGTTCTCTCTCTCTCTCAAATAAATAAATAAAATCTTTTTAAAAATCTTAAAAAAAGGAAATAAAAATAATAGAACTACTGAAAGATTCAATTAATAACTCAAAGAAAGTAGAACAAACAGATAAAGAACCTCCAATTTCAGTTCCATATGTAAAGAGCTTGGAGACTTTCACCTCATTATAACAAGTAAAAAGCTAAAGAAACTGAAAAATCAACAGCTCTTCTTAAATCCATGAGAGGGAAGACATAGGGCAAACTCTACCTGCCCCCACTGCCTCCCCCCACCCAAAAGAGAGATCTAGGCAAACAGGGAGTCTTGGCCTACCTCAGTAGAGACTCAAAGACAGAAAACACCACAGATAGCAGTGCAAGGATAGGAAAATGTGAACTGTAATTGATGAAATGAGAGCTTAAAGTTCCAAGGAGACCCAGTCATACGGGGACTCCACGATGTTGTGAGCTTTGTTTTTGCAATCTTGACCAGTTTCCCACATTAAATATCTGAGAAAGAAGGAAAACGATATAGGTCAGAAACCCAGGTCTAAAGAAATAAAGAAAAAGTATCAAAGGAGGAAAAAGTGAAGGTAAAATAAAAACTTTTATTTTTCTTATCATTAATAGATCTGACAGATAACAGTTTGTTGTTCAAAATTATAATATCAATGATGTATTTGATTATGTATACTTAGCATATATGTATGCTTATATATAAATGAAATAATGACAGCAATGATAAAGGGATGAAGGAAGAGATAAAGATTATTTGTTTTTTACAAAGTAGTCACATTACTCATAAAATGTTATAGTGTTATTTGAAAGTAGACTTAGACTAGTGAGAAACCCACCTTAAAAGCCTTCACACATACCTGTCAAATAAGATGTACCAATGGCAAATATATACACACACACAAAAATGCTAAATACAGCGTGTCATTGGGAAAATGCAAATTAAAATAATGAGACACGGGGCACCTGGGTGGCTCAGTGGGTTAAGCCTCTGCCTTAGGCTCAGGTCATGATCCCAGGGTCCTGGAATCGAGCCCCACATCGGGCTTTCTGCTCTGCAGGGAGCCTGCTTCCTCCTCTCTCTCTGCCTGCCTCTCTGCCTACTTGTGATCTCTGTCAGATAAATAAAGAAAAAATCTTAAAAAAAAATAAATAAAATAAAATAATGAGACACCATTATTCACCTACTAAAATAACCAAAATGCAGAAGACTTCCAAATTCAAATGTTGGCAAGAATATAGAGCAACAGGAACTCTCATTCATTGTTAGAGGAAATGCAAAATTATACAGCTATTTTCAAGGCAGTATTTTGGTTTCTTACAAAATTAAACATGTTATACAGTCTAAAAATACCCTTCTTTGGTATTTACCCACCAGAGTAAAAAAACCGTGTCCACACAAATCCCTGCACCTTATTGTTTATAGTAGTTTATTCATAATTGCCAAAACTTGGAAGTAACCAAAACATCCTTTAGCAAGTGAATAAAAAACAAAACAAAACAAAGCAAAAACCAACCAAGCAAACAAACAAAAACAAAAAAACTGTGGTACATTCAGACAATACAAGAATGCTGCCGTGGGTGTATTTCATAATGATTACTTTCTTTCCCCACTGCTAGATTGAATCCAAGAACCTGATGGGTTTTCTGGAGGTAAAGTGGAAGCCTTCTCAAACTTTAACACCCTCAGGAAGTTTTTACTCTCTGATTGTCCCCGCTCAGCCCCTGATAATTCATCAAAATGGCCACCTAATTGTTTTAACTCCTTATGCCCCCAGGAGATTCTTTTCCTGGTCAACATATCTCAACTGTGTCTCTGGATGTGACCATTTTTTCAGACTGCAGAGTAGCAGTTTCTTCTCCAACTTCTGTTCTCTGATGAGTTCAAGAAAAGTCACTGATTCAGTTTGTCCATTTTTTGTGTGTATATGTTGTAAGATTGGGATACTGGCTTCTGTTAAAAAATAAAATGGTCTGCAATTAAATTTTCAAGAATTTATTTACGTTTACATTCATTTGAATTCGGTAGCTCCGAGTCTAAAATTGATAGATGCATTTCACTGACAAGAGCTAGAGAAGAGGCTTTTACAGAGGAGATACGGGAACAAAGGAAGGACTTTATTTGATTAGTTTTTCTTAAGTTTCATTTTCTCATCTTCAAGTGCATTGACTATGGCTTCGGTTTAGGTTGCTACAAGACTACCTTGTTTAATTACTTTAATACTCTAAGCATTTTAAGTATCAAAGATGAAACCAGAAGTCCTCTATATCGCTATTCAAAAAATATAGTTGAGTTTTATTAATAATATTTATATTTTTACTTAGCAACATACTAAACTTTTTAAGTAGACATTTTGTTAAGTATTCTTATATCGTGGATATTTATGCTTTATTCTCATACAGTATAACTATTTATGTAAAATAATAAATTAACTAAAAATCAATGTGCAAATGTAAGTGCCTCTATTATTTTATTATCGTAATTTCCTTGTCAAAATTTATTGCCATAACAATATAAACTAGAAATAGGGAAAGGATTCTCTGAATCCCATAGGATGTCTACATGAATGGATAATGCAAGAACTATTCTTTTTTCTTAAAATGAAGGGAATGCACATGTTAATTATGGCCAAAATTAAATCAGAACAGAATAATACCATTTTAAATGTTTTTATTTAACTTCATAAAATGTGAAGACAATCTAAAAAGCTGGAAGTAAAGCAAATCTAAATAATGAAGAACACTTATTCCCTGAACACTAAACATACTGTATTACAACAAGAAAGTCAGAATTATTTTTGCTACTAAATAACTAATGATGCTATCTAAAATAATAAATGCCCAAGAAAACTCATCTTCTCTTTTTCAAACTAAGCATCAAGGAAAATACAGTTAAATCAAAGCATTTCTTTCATTTGTTTAAACATTCATAATAAATCACAGATGGTTAAAAATACCAGATCATTTAAAATGTTATATTTTACCAATTAATAAAGAAAAGGCAAGAAAAAATTATATTATATTCAGTTAAAAGTAGATTCAGCCATTCATGAAATGTCAAAAAATCAACTTTGCAGAAATAAAAACTCAGGTTTGTTAATTTAGATGAGAACAATTAAATACTTTTTTTTTTTTTTTAAGATTTATTTTCTTTAGAGAGAGAGAGAGAGAGAGAGAGTGTGAGAATAGGAGCAAGGGTAGGGGCAGAAGGAGATAGTCTCAATCAGACTCCCCACTGAACACAGAGCCTGGATCCCATGACCCTGAGATCATGACCTGAGCCAAAAACAAGAGTTGAATACTCATCTCACTGACCCACCCAGGTGTCCCAAGAACAACTAAATATTTCTGATGATTATGTATTAACCATCCTTCCTTAAATATTAATTAATATATTTGATCAATAAGGCTTTATACAACTTTATTAAATGGAATTTTGCATATTTTGAGTATATGATAATTGGGGAAGAAGTTAAGGTCTAGGTTTTCATTGAATTATTTACGAAGAAAAATTTAAATGAATTACTGGGAATTATTGATATAGAAACTGAACAAAATGCTTCCATTATATCACATTCCACTTAAATAAAATGATTGATAGGTAAATAGAAATGATAGGAAATGAATAGCTCATTCTTTGCAAAACTAATCAGTAGATTTCAAGCTATGCAAAAACTATACCTATTTTTCTTTATTTTTTGCTTGTGGTTTGCTAGTCTTATAAATATTGTCTAGGAAGAACTACCATAGGTCTGCATAAGTGCATAAACATGGAGATGCTAATATATGCTAAAGGGCATTCACTGTTTACTCAAAAGATTAGATAGAAGAGGTAAAATATATATGAATAAATTAAAAAATGAGCAATCTTAAAAGTATGCATGAAGTTTGGTTTAAAAATAATATATAGGTATTATTAAAGTATAAATATAATTATATAAATACACTGTAAATTGTATTTGGTAACCCCAAAAATGTATATCTGCGTCTATAAAGTTTTCCTCACTTGACTTTAAGCTGCCTGTTGACAAATACAATTGTATCATTTTAGTAGAAATTTTGGAATTAAAGACATTTTAGTGCTCTTCAGACTTCACATAATCACATCCTTAAACTTTTAGAAGTCTTTCTGTCCTGCTGACATAAATTATTTTCAGAGAAGAGAGAATCAGGCAGTGAATCTGAACTTGTAGTGAAGACTAGGTTTTAGGATCACTTTTGAAAAGGAGCAACATTTTTTTCTACCCAGTCAAATATTTTTCTTGACATAAATATACTTTTACTTTCATCTCAAGACCTCATCTCAAGTGTATCAACTAATCCTTAATATCCTTACCTCAAGTTCAGATATGAGGATCTTAACAGTCCAAAATATCCACATGTGGTTCCACATTATTTAGAGATCTATAAGTTAAAAAGACAAATATTCTGACTCCACTTCTCCATGCTTACCTTCCATGTAACCTCCCACCACAGCACACATGCGCATTCTATCAGCCAGGGATAGAACAAGGACAGAGAAATAACAACAAATATTTCTATTCAAAAAGAGGGAATAATGAGAGGCAATAGCAGACCCTGGTCCTATTTCTGCTACCTTGTGTGGCTCTCCAGCCCATTGTTCTTTTCCATCCTCCCATTGGCAACTGCTCAAATGAGTTGAGTATTGAAAATAAACCTTTCTTGGGGTGTATAGACACATACAACTAATACTTGATTTTTGCATGTAGCCACATATTCTTTTTTTGGGAGGGTGCCCACATATTCTTATATGTCAAGCAAATTCAGCCTCTTTTATAGGAGGGTGGCAGCACCTTTGCCAATACTGGACTCAGATGTTTATAGATTTTCTGTGTGGAGCTGTTTCCATTCAGTTTCATGTGCTGAAGCTCAGACATAAAAGCAACATTTCTATTTGAGTTGTCCCACCCTCTATGTTATTTAAAGAGCATTTGGGGTTCCACAGACTTCACTGAACTACATCTTTAATCTTTCAAAGGCCCTGCTGTCCAAAGGTAAGGATTTATAAGCTACTTTATTTTTTTTTTTCACAGATCTTACTACAAGGCCTAGTGATCATACTTTGAGTTGGTCTTTTACCCTGAAGTGATGTTTTAAAAAGATTTATATTTGTTTGTTTGTTTGTTTATTTGAGAGTGTGAGTATGGGGGACAGGGAGAGGGAAAGAATCTCAAGCAGACTCCCCATTGAGCATGGAACTAGAGGTAGGACTTGATCTCATGACCCTGAGATTATGACCTGAGCCAAAATCAAGAGTGGGACACTTAACGACTGAACAACCCGGACAACCATGAAACAATGTTTTATAGCAGGGCACAGGATATCATGGACTGTCTTTTAATGACTACACATTTGTCTGGGGAAATACAGTTTTACATCCTAAACCAGAAATCTCTGGGCTCCTTCCTCTGAAATGTAGGAAAATAGTCATTACATTTCTGAGTCCATTTCTTCCTCATAGTATCTTTAAAAATCCTGTTAGCAGCAATAAACAATTTCTAGTAACAACTCATGATTTCAATATTTGAATCAAAATCTCCTCTCCCTATACTACAAGTTAAATATTCTTCCAAATTGCTTGTCTTTTCAGTTACCCCAGTGACAGTTCGCCAAATGCAAACTACGCATTTGTTTGTAATACAGGCAGTCATTTTCCAACCTCCAATAACAGTGTCCTCTCCACTCACTACCCATTTTAAAGCCTGCATTACATATTTTAGATTGCTGGTACACTCTATACTTCTGATACAAAATTCTGTATCAGTTGGGGTTTGCTTTTAAACAATTACACAATCAGAATGGCATCCTTTGTAAATCTCTGCCATTTTACAGTTCTAATCTGAGCAACTTTAGGATAGGTAGGCTGTAAATCCTTGTTTGGAATCTGATTTTTCTTTGTTCTCTGTTAAACAGCTAGTACCTGAAGACTTTCTTCTCATTTTGGGGAAGTCAGGAACCCACGCTGCCCATGCCCTTGCTTGAATTAATAAAGATGGTAGGTCAGCAAGGTTACTCTTTGCTGAAAAGATTTAAATACATGTGAAAACCTAGAAAAAAGACATTAGGAACAATGGTATATCTATAAAATATAAGTGTATTAAAATTGATATCAAATTTGAGAATAGAACACTTTATTTCATTTATTGCTTCATGTTCAAAAAGTGTTTTGTTCATAAAATTATTTTCTTCCTTTAAAAAAGACTTATTTATTTATTTGAGAAAGAGAGAGAGAGAGAGAGAGAGAAGTGTGAGTTGGGGGAAGGGCAGAGGGAGAGGGAAAGAGAGAATCCTCAAGCAGACACCCTGCTGAGTGCAGAGTCTGTGGCGGGGCTCGATCCCAGGACACTGAGATCAGGATCTGAGACAAAATCAGGAGGCAGCTGCCTAGCAGACTGAATCATCAATGTGCCCCCAAAAAATTGTTTTCTAATGTAAAATTACAAATCAATAAGACTTTATTGTACTTGAATGTAACATTCAGACAACTCAAAGAATCAATGATTAGAATAGGCTAGTGAATGGATTCCTCTAATTACTATTTAAAGGCTATGATTTTAACCTCAGTATGCATGTATCTTTGCTTATGCCCCGTCATTTCCTTACAGTCAACATTTTGTAGGGGAAGGTTGTAAAACTGCTGTTATAACTTTATCTTCTTTTAAACCAAGACTGTGTATAGACATCCTATATTTCACGCATTTCACATAGTATTACATGGAACTGGTACAGCATGGGTAAAATTCCTCCATTCAGCAGTCAGGAATTTTACATGGGGATGCAGTTAGTTATTCACTGATATTCCTTGATTATGGAACTAGAGGTCATTCTTTGTTT